>NW_020219360.1:72555-112910 GCF_003070985.1 Temnothorax curvispinosus | reverse complement strand
GAGAGAGAGAGAGAGAGAGAGAGAGAGAGAGAGAGAGAGAGAGAGCGCGATTTGACTTGCCATTGCGAACGAAATATGATGAAAATAAAAATCAAAACGGTTTTGTATTTTCTTTTAACTTGTACGCACGCGTGCGAGCGACAACAATTTATCGCTTGATCGGTTCGGTGAGCCAATACGTGAAAGCGAAATTTCGTCATGCTTCGAAAAAGTCGTAAAATCTAGGAAATGCGAGGTTTTACGTCGCTTAAATTATTCGAGATATTATGCGGGAAGATGCCTGCGATTCAAAAGTTGTCCGACACCCCGTATATGCACGGCATCAGATATGCTTGCTGTAATATAATGTTCGTGGCGAGATATTTTACACCGCATGCTTTTGGCGAACGATGAATGCTCTGCGCATCTCTCCGAGTGGGAGGTAACGAAGACGAACATGAATAGATCTCACAGAAAATGTGACATGCCTAATCTAATCGTGTAAACGAGAAAGATATCTAGTTATACTACAAAAATATTTAAATATTACAAAAGGTGAAATGTCTATTATAAATTTTAAAACCAATGCATATTGAATATTATACTAAATATTTAGACGAAGAATTTTAGCTCGTGTTTGCAAATAATTGCGATTTCAAAGACAACATTTGAAGGATAAATATCCAATCAGCGCAGTGCACCCTTACAGAAAATAAGAAGATAAATTAAGAACAAAGACTCAAATGCTTATCTTGATTATTAAAAATCACTAAACTATTTTTGAGGTATAATTTAATTTTTTACAAATTTATATTTAATAATCCCTGCTTAATCCTATTATATACATGTACGCATTGAAGATTTTTACGTTTGTTAAAAATTTATCTTCATAAAACAAGAAATAGTGAGACTTGTGCGAAATTTCGATCTTTTGATTAGCGAAGGACGGAAACGGGGATTACGTTACGACCGGCTTCGTATAGTCCGATTTTCGATAGCACCGGACACGGAACGATCCGTACACGTGGAAAGTATCTTTTACAGCGGCGCAAGACCGGTGTACCGGTCCGTGAGCGGGCACTTCTCACGGATTCAGCGTGGTGTGTACGTAGACGGTCGCCCCCGGTACGACCCCGGAACATACGATTCGTATTGTGCGCGATCGCGGAACGAACGATCGCTACACGATCTCCCGCTGCTAGATCCCGCCAGATCGCTGATCCGCCGGTACAGCGATCTATTGATCGCGAACAACGCTCCACACACGGGGTACCGGCTGTACCTGCGGCCGCGCATCGATATGACTACGTTTCCATCGATGCGGAAGTCGATGTCTCGCGTCGAAAACGCGACGGTACTTGGCGCGCCCGCAGGAAAGAGAAACGCGTAATTGGCGAACGGATTCACAGTTCTGACCCGTACAATACGATTGCAAGACGCCACACTCTCGCACGGGACTTTGGAATTTATTATCTCATTAAGAGATTTGTTCTGATTCTATTCGGTGTTGATGAAGTAATTCTATAGAATTCGATAAAAGAGCATATTGCTGCATATGGAACTATTATTTTGCGTTAAAGATTTGTACTTATTGACGATTATGCATGTGACTATTCATAAAAATAAAACCATTTTTTTTATAACACTATTTTAAAAGAATGTCATAAAATGATTTTTATTTTAATTAATCTTAAGGAAAATAAAAATTATACATGTGCCCCACATATTATATAAAAATATGAAGTAATTCGAATGATGCATGTATCCTGTTTTAATTATCTCTAAATCAAGTACAACGTATTCCATTTATGATGAAACTATACATTCTTTTTCTCTTGCAATGTAATACTCGCTTGTACAAATTTACATAGCGTATCAACCACGTGCAGGAACTACCAGCAGCGTATTATATCCGCGATATACATAATAGCGATACCCCCAACAATTTTACATTTCATCATTTCGGTATTTCCTACGGTCGTTCGATGAGCAGCGTTTATAATGCCCGCGCATATCGATACCCTTGAAATTAACACTACATCGAGATACATATCTCATAAGTACTATACTTTATTCGTTTCCGCTAGACCTCTTGAGAGCACCGCGGCTTTGGCGAAGATTTAATGTCTAATGCTCACGACGCGAGCGCATTAAAATTTTTCGCGAAACGACGCGAGGCATGCCTCTTTGCGCGCGGGTCAAGAGGAAGCACAGCCGTAAGTGGCATTCCCTGCACGGTTCCGCGGGCGGCGGTTCATCGGCTGGCGGTAACCCGGTGCGATATGCCGATTGTACGGCAACGTCATCGTATCGGAACGAGAGCATTGAAACGTTCTCGCGGCGTCGATACGCCGCGTTTCCGTTACTGGTACTTATCTCTCGCTCGCCGCCGCGCGCTTGATATCCCCATAAAGCTTCGGTTAATCCGCGCGTTACGCGCCAATTAAATATTTCTCCGTTTGCGCGGAAAGGTCATTGGGAGTCGTGCCCCGCAATCTTGAACCCGGACCGCGAATTCTGCGCATACTCGCTCTCGTCGTGCACACACACGCATTGCACACACACGCACGCGCGCGCGCGCCGATTGCGCGAGGTTTGCGCAAAGTTGTGCTGTGTTGCGTGCAGAGGAACAATTAGAAGACGCGGTCCATCCGTTCCTACATCTCGAGGAATCTCCTTTTCTCAGAAGAATTATTCCTATCGGAACCCAGCGCCGTGTTTCCGCTAGAATAGACGGATGGAATTTTCTGCCATTACTCTGGCGTCGTCTTTCAGCTGAGACTGACGCGGTTCAGACGAGATCGATCTCTGTCTCATTAGACTTACGCAACGCCATCAAACTGCAAGGCATAATTAAAATCGGACATCGCGCATGATCGCGTATACACGTTACGACACACCTCTCAATCGCCGATCGTAACTCGTAACACGCGCATAGGAATAACGCGAATTAAGATCGTACAATTAAACTGGTGTACAAAAGCCTTGATAATATCTGAAAAAAAGCATCGTTTCAATTCTTTAATATTCCATGTACGTCCGAGCCTTAGATGTTAGCAATATTTTAACGATTTGCAATGTATGAACGTAATGCGGATCGGTGAAAAACACGCATAGATCCATATCTATGCAATGACAGTTGTAAACATTTGCGCTGACAATGAGATACGAGAATATACTCCTTACAATTATCGATTGAATCCTACTTCAACTTTTATTAATGAATATGATCATAACAGTTACTTTTATACATGCATAATGCAAGGGTGTCTTACATAATCGCTCACAAATACAATTCATTCTCTTTTTGTTTTCTTGCGAGTTTTTTTCCCATTTAAAAAAATTATACTTCTTTGATCTACGTAATTCTTAATCCCCATTAGGTTTCAAAATTCTCTTTACTTTTAGTATTGAATATATCGAAGTTTTCTGTCTTCTTTAATTTTATTTTTACGTGATATAATTATATTTTATCACGTTAACTGTTACTATAATAACTGTTACTTTCTGAAACTGATAAGTATTTACGATTCTACAATCTCATATTATTTGATGCATTATCTGTATCATTCTTTGTGCAGCCTTGTAATTTTCAAAAATAAAATTTCTTTTTTTGGTGCTTGTTGAATACGTTTATTGAAAAGTGTTACAGGAAAGAGTAATACAGATCTACAAAATTTTATTTTTTTATGCGGTCTAAAAAAAGAGTTGTTTCGTATAGTTTTTTTTTGTGTACTGAAACCGCAAGCAAAAATTCTATCACTATTCATTCTTTTGATTATTTCTGATTCTCTGTGATTTCTTTGTGAATATCCGAAACGCTTTAAATATTGAAAATATTCAGTATTAGGCACGTATGTTAAAACTTTACAATTTTACATTTTTTCTCAGGTTAACAATAAAAACTTCCGAAAGTCTGTGCTCCGATTTAGATGAAACTTTGTGAATAGGTTCCTTTTTAGATAAAAAGGACATATACCAAAAGGATTTTTTGCAACTCCAAAGTTTAGCAACTTTTTTAACATTTTTAACTTGCTGCCTCCGCGCATACATTTTCCACGCGAAACGAACCAAAACAGCTCTCAAGTAATGTAAACAACCATAAAGTCATACCCGTCAAAGTCATAACATAAATATCATTGGCGAAACTTCAGAAAATCAGAAACGTTGTAAACTACGATGCATATTATAGTTTTCGAGATATCAATGTATATAATCTATCACATAGTATATAATAATATACACAGAATTAGCAGTGAGAGAGAGAGAGAGAGAGAGAGAGAGAGAGAGAGAGAGAAACAGTACACACGTAGGCGGGGGAGAGGCTGCCGCCCCTCCCCCGCAATCAGGGGTGGTGGGGGTGAACCTCGGTTCGCGTGAAAAGTTAAAAACCCGTTTTTTCTTCTTTTGTCGCTTCTTATGAAAAGTTGCATTGTGTAAAAATATTTAATATCTGTAACAGAAATAATTTGTTATAGCAGAGAATAGTTAGGATATTGAAAAGTGGCACCTCGTGACACCTCGTTTCGCGTGGGAAATGTATGCGCGGAGGCAGCAAGTTAAAAATGTTAAAAAAGTTGTAAACTTTGGAGTCGCAAAAAATCCTTTTGGTACATGTCTTTTTTATCTAAAAGAAACCTATTCACAAAGTTTTACCTAAATCGGAGCACGGACGTTTTCGGAAGAACAGCCAAAAATGGGATTAAAGATACTACCCCTAATACCATAATACAATTAGAAATGATTGTTTACTTAGGAACTTTTACTTAGGTCAACTAGATAATATGGTCTACAGAAATCTGAACAATATAGCAGAGGGAAAGGATGTATCTTATACGTGACACGAAAGAATAGATAAAATCGCATTGTTCCTTCTTGCTTGATTTTATATATGTATAAATATTTGCCAGGTTTTTATATTCTGAAAGTCACAAGGGAAATTTTGGGCATACTCAAGGTATTCTAGTTTTTCTACTTCACCCCCCTGGTTACGCCCACTATTCATTCTTTTGATTACTTCTGATTCTTTGTGATTTCTTTGTGAATATCCAAAACGCTTTGAATATTGAAAATATTCAGGATTAGGCACGTATGTTAATACTTTACAATTTTATATTCTTTCTCGCCATTATTGCTTGACAATAAAGCTTAATTGTCGCTGTGTCATGTTCACCATTAGTCAAATCTCAAACTTTTACGAGGTCTAAAATGAAGTTTGTGAACTCAATTACTACATACCTTGTTGCCTGAATATCATTTTAGCATTCTTCAAAATAATCCTCTTAGAAAGCTACACACCAATACGCCTTGTCTATTCTTCAAAGCAGTTTTGGATCTAATGCTGTATCTGCACTTTTTTATTCCTAAAGATAAAGGAAATGTTGAAAGAAATGCACTTTTTAATGACGTTAATGACATTAAGAATAACACGACGGGACTCCCGTCACGGGAGCTCATTGACCGAAGACCATTTCACAATAGTTCCAAAACTGCTTTGAACAATAAATAAGGCGTTGGTATCGGGGTGTGTAGCTTCCTAAGGGGACTTCAGTAATAAAGTATGTAGCTATTGTATCATGACGAATTGCGAACTTTATTGTCAGACTCCGTATAACGCTATATAACTGAAGTCACACTCATATAACTGTATTTTTTTTATAAACCATTTTTTTTTAATAAAAAATTTAAAAATGGTAAATAATTGCTAATTTTATCCGAAGATTAATGTTTGCTAGATTCGCGTTATGTAATTTTTTATGCGCAAAAAATTAGATCATAAAGAGTTAAACAATACAAATAGAATATTTATATATGTAAATATAAATTTAATAGCTTTTAAATAGATTTAAAAGAAAAAAGGACTTTTTATAATCAAAAAGCTGTTATAGTCGTCATTTGAAAAAAAAATTTTATGCTTGTGTATTAGAACACTGAGAAAGAACATTTCTCAAGGAGTTCTGAGAGAGATTTTTAAAACTGAATTGGATCGACTAAACTTTTTTAAAGTAATTATATTTGCATAGATACTTCTCAATAATCTTTTTCATCATGATCACCGCCTTCTGTCATGATTGTATGAGACAGTAACCATTACACGGATTCTTGTAAAAGGGATTGTATGGAAACCAAGGAAGAACTCTGTGAACAAATGCGGAAAGAAAGGCGGCCGTAGACCGGTGGGTTAATGAGTTTGCTGTCGCCTATCACGAATGGTAGTACAGACGCTGTTGCCTTTTAAAACAGGCAGGTATATACCCTACAAGTTATAGTATCGTACCCGTACCGTGGTTTCCTGAATGCATCCCCATTGGTCGCGACGATCTTCGGCATGAATTGCCTGCTGGAAGGGGGCAAAGAGCAAACCGCTCGCCGGCAAGATGGCGTCTGTTCTAAATTCAAAACAAGGCGCTGCTTAGCATATACATATCCCGGACTCGGCTGCAGCACGCACGCTATGACATTCGCAATTCAAATCGTACATTTCTATTACCATTTTAATTCAAGGGCACTTGGTCGCGCCACGCGCGTGTTACCTCCGCGTCGCCGGTGCACCGAGGGTCATCACACGCACGCATTGGAACCGCAAGAACATTCGGCTCGGTATCGTCCCCAACGAGCGCACTCGCGCTGCCACGATCGCGACGTACGTAATTCTGTATAATCCACTGTTATTTGTTACAATAGCAAAATTGTTGGAGCAATTGCTTGTCCTTCTTTCGATATACAACATCGATCAACCGTAAACCACCGCTTAACAGCCTTCTACTTTATAGTATTTTTATTTTTTTTACAAGAAGCAAAAAAATGAATGAGAGAAAGAACCCTAATAAGGGTGAATATCATATACTTAATAAGTGTGGCGTATTTTTAAAAATTTTGTAATAGTATTGTTTATAAATTTATTGTAAATAGTTTATTTTGCCAACGTATTAGATGCTCGTTGGATCGTTTGGAATTTTTTTCCTCGGCGATTTGCCGATAGAAATTGTGTCACCCCTATCGAACATCTGGCAAAAACCCTTTTAGATGCGGCTAGGGATTTGTAGCGACGAAAACTGACTCGTTCCCGCGAATTTATGTGCGCCGTCAGATTAAGGGGCAAACCATTCCTTTTCTTTTCTTCCCAATCGAGGCGCCCGCTATTGTGCCACTTCCGTGTATTCGGTTACGCATAACGAGATCCTCGGGATTTCACGGGGTTCGGAACGACGTGTCGCTACTTTGTGCTAATGACCGACCGAGAAAAAATGTACGACAGATGTTCGGTCCACTTTTCTTGAGACACCAGGTAAAAATTCATCTGTGATAGGACTCACGCATTTGTCGGTTAAAAATTATTTGGTTTTATTGTGAGAAAATGTGCAAATATTAAATGCTACTTAAATAATGTGCAGCATGCGCATTAAATAATTATCTCATTAAAATTAAACTCCAATGTTTATTTGTATAATATATGATTAACTTCGATATTTTAATATTAAAATTAAAACTTATAAAACATTATTCTTTATTATGACATTTTTGCATATTTTGAAATATAATGCTAGATGATAATTTTCTTGTATTTTATATTGATTTAGCAAGATAGCAATATGCGGTTATTTGAAATTGCTTTGCTTGTACGTGAATATGTTATCAATACTAAATTTAATCGTTTCTAAGTTTAAGTAATTTTAAAAAAATACGTTTATATTAATTCTTTTTAAATGCTATAATTAAATAATATGCATATCAATTAAAACATAATTTGTATATAACAATAAGAATTTGTTATTAATAATAAGTATATACGCAACTAATCTAATTGTAAGAAACACAAATTCTTTTTTAATTAGTATTTAAGTAATAATATTTCTTTTTTAATTATTCTTTTAATTGAATGAAATTATAATTAAGTAACGCTAATAAATCCGTAAAGGAAAGTGCAAGATGTACTAAAACCTTACTTATCGAAATTATCTTAAATTAAAAGTAACATATCGGTTGTAGTTATTTCGTGGAAATAACATTAAATATATCGTGGAAGTGAGACTGGCTGATGTACAGTTTTGTATGTATTGTTTTATTTGATAACAAACAATATACGTCAAGCCGCAAGGCTGCCGAGTACTCTGTATTGTCATTCGCCCGGCGATACTCGGCAAGTCACGGTACATGCCGTTTCGCGTACCTATATCGAAATGCGAAAACCATTTCCTATGAGCAATTAACTCAGCTATAATTAATTCCCACAATTGACGGCTGTAGATTTACCGATGTATTTCTGTTATTGCAAAATAAATATTTTGCATAATTTATTTATTATGTTATCACTTAAGTATCGAAATGTGGAAACTAAAAGAGTATAAAATATCGCTTCATCGTTATGCTCATATGCGCGTGAACAATAATAGATTTCTTTAACTACACTTAAGGCTTCTGGGTACTCGTCGCGGCCATGTTGGAATGTGACGTCAGAAGCGAGAAATAACACGTTGAAAATTTTTGCATAGTATTTTCAAATAAGAAGATATTTGCTTAAAATAACACTACAGATCACTTTAGCACATTTCAAAAATACTCCGAGTTACATCCCTTTTTCTTGACAGTTGTTAAACATTTGTAAAACGAATGTGATACGATGCAGGCTTATGCACAGGCAGATGACTAGGTTTCGTATTATATTCATTTTACGGCTGTTTATTAACTGTCAAGGAAAAGGGGTACACTTAATCTAAACTCGGAGTATTTTCGAAGTGTGCTGAAGTGATCTGTAGTCTTATTTTAAGGAAATATTTTTTTATTTGGAAATACTGTGCAAGAATTCTCAACGTGTCAATTCTCAACATTTCTGACGTCAAATCTCACGAGATGTCGGGAAAGAGCCCTAAATTGCTATAATGTGTCATGCCATTAAGCTTTGAATTTTTCGCTGGTTTAAACGTAATTTAATTAATAATTAAGTAACATTTTGGATTAAAAGCGCGAAATAATACGAATTACCGAATACACTACTTCGAAATATATTATGCACGCAATACTGAATCGTCATTTATGAATTTTTCGGACATATATAAACGGAATGTTTTATTTATGAAACAGATATTGACTTCAGGTATATAGCATTGCGATGTGTTGAAATTGATAACGTTGTAATTATTCTCGTATTTTAATATCCATATCAATTGTATAATGCACGTATTTTGTACATTGTTCGTGATTTGAACTCTCCGCCGTTTGAGATTTTATTTTATTATTTTTATATGAAATTTATATGTAACGATTTTAAATACGTGTTTTAATATCCATTTTGAAAGAAAAAAATACATAAAAAGAATAACATATTAACATGTGTGTGCGTTAAACGTATAGAAAAAAATAACAGTAATATTGAAAGAGTGATTGTGACAGACAGATAATCAGCTTTGAATCCTGTTTTATGCTTAAGGCATTGCATTGCAGGACGCATAAAAATTGTTCTGTTTTTTGCGGAATGCATGAATTACTTATTCCCGATGGACGTGGCGTATTATCGTCGCTATGGAAAACGTCTGTTTTCGCTCGATGCTAGTTACGTAGTCGCAATTATCTCCGTACTATAATCGCGAGTGCAATGATGTAACCAGAGCGTGACTGACGCGGCCTTAAAGACATTAAATACGTATTTCCGCGCGATTTCCTTTTTCTTCTGCATTCAACGTATTCTCGGCTGCCGTCTCCATTTTCTTGGTAACGATGTCGGAACTCGTCGAACAATTCCGCAATTAATCGAGGGATACCTCTTATAAAGATTTAATAAAGACAGATTATTTATTTAAAAAGTAGTTCTTAAGTTTTAAATGTATAACAGTCTTGATTAAAATCGGAACATATTTAACTAATATCATTCTAGAAATTGAAAAGTTCGTTATCTGTACAGATATAATGTATTTGTTTTTTTATCTTTAAGTTGCAAAATAACACATTCTGTTTTAAAGTACTAATAATTTATATTCACTTGGCTTTAAATATATTATGGATACGTTTATATGCTTTCGGGGAATATCGGTTCTCATCTAAATCGAATTCTCGCACCTGTGAAGCGAGCTAATCGTAAATCTTAAAACCCTAGAACCTGCATGCATCCTAGATTCAGATAAATCAGAGTCGCTGTATATAACCTTCGAAAAAGCTATACTAGGAGCGAGGGAGAAAGGTGGTAATATATTGACTCAGTCAAGATGACCAGCTCGTTCCAGTCTCGAACGGTGAACGATCGTTTCGCATTCTCGGCTACTCGTCGCGAGTCGGTCGAGTTAAGAAAAAGAAAAAGGATCCGAGGAGCGAGAGCGAAGGGCGAAAAAGATAGTGGCATAAGAGCTCGATGAAGGAAGATGAGGGAAGAGAAGGGAGTCGAGAAGAAATATGTAGAGAGGGTCCGGGGAGCAGCACTCGAAGGTGTCACTCGGCGCATTCACGAAAACCCAAAACATCCATTCTCGAGCGGCACGGACAATGACGGACCCACTGACCGTACCGGAGCCGCATAATGGAGAGTCAGGAGCGCCCGTCGCCATGGTCCTCGCTGCGGTCCTTCGATCCAGATCGAAGATAAATTTCGCATTTGTAGGAGATCGACCACGCGCGACCAAGCACGTGAAAGAAAGTGGGAGGTTCCGGCGAGTCCGCACATTCGGATCGGCCGATTTTCTCGCGCGGGATCGATCACAATGACCGAGCTGACGCTCCCTTTATTCCGATAATTGTCACGTTCCTCGGACGACAATCGCTCGGGATATTCTCGAGAGGCGACCGGGCGCCGATTTCATGAGATAAATGACGAACGAATAGAACGGTGCCAGCAGGAAGAAGAAGAAGGGGGACAGTGCTGGATCGAGCACGGTCGTAAGTGGTGCGAGCGGGTCGTTTATGCACCTGGACGCGATCCCGCGCGATATCGCGATCTTTACAGCTACTCGCGCGATCTCGCGCGGCCAAATATTATTTCGAGCCGGCGATACGAGCGAGCACGTGGTAGAGGCACGCAGTGTTCGCGGGTGAGGACGCGCGCGCGCGCGGCGTTACGATAATATTTTCTCTCGAAATAGAGGCTACTTACGATGCACTTGCCTCGTCGTGTGTGGTCCGCGTCCGCCGTGAACGCGAGCGTTTTTTTTTTACGAAAAAAGGAGGAGAGACAGTTCGCGCGAGAAGATGGTTAGAAGCATTTGCTAATCGTGCGAATTCGTTGGCGCGATCGAGAGCCTTGTAAAAGCATGTCACGAGTATGCCTAGAGATCGTTCCCACTCGATGTTTCACTTAATTCGACTCCCTCGTGCGTCGAACCGCTCATGATTTAACAAGCAGAAAGTCTATCTCGATTTACGGCAATTATCCGAAAGTGTTTTTGTTCCATCTGAAGATGCGATCTCTCATCCAATCAGCGGAACGATTTTCAACTCTCATTACGCAAAAAACCGCGCGCAAATCGCTTCCACGACTTCGTTTTCGCGAAATCGTAACAGATTCCATCTGGACATGTCGACATCGTGTGAAATCCGGCATACGTTCTCGCAGCGTGAGCGAGATGAGCGAGCAAACGAGCAGCCGAATGGCGAAGGGTACGTGAAAGATTGGAAGAACGAGGAAAAAAAATCAGTCAGTCAGTCAATCAGTCAGACGTTACATACGCGTTAACCTCAGCGCGGAATAATCCGCGCGTGTAACACTCCGCGCGCGCTGTGTAATGCAAGCCTTTATGTACGTACGCACGCGCTGCAATGTTAATTGGAATTACATATGTGTGGTCACACGCGAGAACGCGCCTGATCTTGAGAGAGCCGGCCGGCCTGGCGTGATGTATGCGTTGTGCCGAGGTAGTAGACAAGGACGGGCCGTCTCCTCTCACTCGCCAAGTGATCATCTTCGGCTTCAGGATACACTACTCCGCGAGAGCGATCCTCCTCCGCGCGACGTACTACGTGGACGCGATCACAGATCGCGCGGACTCCTTTTCTCCGAGAGCCGAGAGATCCAGCGTGGGATAGGATTTCCTCGAGCGTATACGCGTGGCGATTCAAAGAGAGTCTACGTCTACGGTCCTTATTTACAGTCCGCATTTAGCCCGTAAACGTGGCCGTCCGATTATAACAAAGTTCCGTTTGTCCAATATGAAGATCCTAGTTGACGTTAAGCGTGGGCCGCGAATTATATGACCGCGTTAAATGTGGGACGTGAGCACGGAGCTGTAAGATTGTTTCATCCTGTCTACTTTACCGGGCGTTTCAATTTGCATAGATTTGGAGAGGATAAAAATGTGTAGAAACAACATTTTTATTAATACGCGCAATTCTCTCTGATCCGTTATTTGTTATAATCGAGGTATGACCATGAAATTCTATAATATTTTCGCAGAGAGCCGAGACGAGGGGAATCGGTTACATTGGGGAACGTAACAACGAGATTGAGGTAAAAAAAAAGTCACGAAAGAAATCTCGGGTCTCAGAACGAACGGCGGCATTAATCGCCGTACCTTAATTGGGACACATCGTTAAGCAAGGAGAGCGACAAAAGTGGATATCTCGTAATTGATCGTAGGCACAAAGCGCTCGATTGCGCCTTACAAGGAAGACGAGCGCAAGGTCGACGACGGCATTGCGCGTACGTGTGCGTATGCATGCGCGCGTATGCGTGTCGCAATTACTCCCACGTCACGGCGCATTGAAATCCCAGACGGCAGTAGTCAGCGAGCGGAGTTTGTATTGTACGAAACTATGCGAGAAACAGAGGAATACTGAGAAAAGGAAAGGCAGAAATAAATGTCTGTCGGTAGCAATTTTTCAATTTTTCAATTTATTGAAATAGCACACGAATATAATATAATTACATATATGGTATACAAAATAATGCGGTCTGAAAAGTATTGTATCGATATTTAAATACGCGGTCTGAAACTTTTAATTAGCGACTTCTTTCGCAATTCTAACATCTTAATCCGATACTTAGAAGCGGTCTGTGCCAGACTAGAATCTGATATTGAAGTAGAAAGTTTTGTAGACCCTGATGTGTCTACGTCCAAGCTATAGAATGAGAGAAGCGAAGAGAGGAAAGTGAGTGAAGACAGTAACATTACGCCCACCGCTTAAGATCAAGGCTCCATGATGTTCGACGGACCGAACGATCGATGAGCTACACTACTACATCATATATATATATATATATATATATATATATATATATATATATATATTTGCAACGCGTTGCGCGTAATTTAATTTCGAGTCGCATTACGGCACGCATAATTGCGTAAAACGTAATCTCGAGTGGACGTCGAGCTCGATCGCGGGAGCATCACCGACCTTTCGCGAGTCCGCTATAAACAGTATGAAAGATCGAAGTGCTGATCATCGAGTCGCTTTTACGCACGACGGCGTTGGGAGCGGAATAGAGAATAGCGGAGTAGATAGGTAGATAGGTGCGACTTTCCTCGATCAGGAGTAACCTTAATGTCCCGCGAGCGCGGTTACATAAATACGTGCCTGTAAAGTAGCCGCGGATGAGTCGACGTCGAGTCGACGTCGTCGGCGCGGTGATGAAATCCGGCCGCGATAGCGTACCAGCGGTCTCTTGTATTGCCGGATGATCTTGAACTAACACCTTTCAGGGCATATTCCGCCATTTATTACGGACACACGAGGTGTTCCAATAATTGCGCAAACCGCGCAACACGAGATTGCCTGCATACGTAAGTCATCGGTAATCGTTTCTTCGCGAGGTGGTCGCGTCTTGCTTCTTCGCGTCTCTGTCTCTCCCTCCTCCCAACGCCCTCCTTTTACGCTCCCTCTCGATCCCCTCGTCATTTTCTCCTCTGTCGCTGCACGTTCCGTCGAGGAACGTCGTATAATCCTCGCGCATACCCGATTCTCGCGGCCAATGACGGTAATACTCCGGAAAAAAACTGCGATGCGCGAGGGAGAAAAAAGGAGTCGTTGGCGCCCGTCGCTTTCTGCGATTAATATGCCACTACCTATAGCGATTAAATTGATGATCACATGAATTACATATTCACATCGGATCGTGATAATCTATTATACGATTAATAAGAAATAATATTTAACCTTATACATACATTTGTGAAAAAGCGTTGAATAATGCATAGATTTAACACATATTTTTTGTTATTCTTTATTACCATATTCCTTAATATATTCTTTATTCTGATACAATGCTATATGGTGCCATTCGCCGCAGAATCTTCGAACATGCGTAAACTCGCGCGACACAGCCTAGCCTGTGCGAATTTGTAGCGAGATATAATTCAGTGAGGTTGACTCTTGAATGGACCAGTCCTCTTGTAAGCCTCCGCGACTAGCGTGCGCGCATGCGGTAGCCTGCACGACCCGCGCTGTACCGATTGAATGGTCGGTACTATATTCGTCCCCATGCAAAAATCCGAATTTATCGAGCTGGAATTCCGCGAGACGTAAACAATTCCGCGCGTAGTCAATTGCACGCATTTCGATCTGTTCGATCGATCTTCAGAAAGGAATGCGCCTCGAGAGCGCAAACCTACCAGTCCCAGTGATTAATGAAACGCCGCTTATAATAATGCTGCGTTAGATAAGAGACAATAATTACCCGACTGCCTTGGAAACAGCAATGCAGCTCAATGCAGCTTTAATTTTTGGATCCGTGTATTTATTGATGGGATACTTTTTCAAACTTTATTAATCTCACAAGTCAATCAAGTATATATTTTTTATTTTCGTATCCTCTTATATATTTAATATAAATAATGCAAACTTAAACTATGAAATGCTTTAAAATAAGTATTACAATTCGAATCCTTATTTATTTTTTACACCGCACAGCGTCAAAAGTAGATTTCACCAAGAATGATATATACTCGTTATAAATAATATACTGTTATGTGACCGTCAACCGTATGATCGATACAAAGATACCATTTTTATCGTCGCCATAAATTTACCGGTTCCCCGCGCAACCCGGAATCGTCAGTGTGCGAATTTTGGGGAAATGAGGCGGCGCGGCGTTTGCGACGAAACGCGCTCGTATTCGTAATATATGGACGAGCGCGTCTCGCGCGAGGTCCCAGCGAGATCGGGGACACGGCGTGGAACGTAAAATTCACGAACGTAACTTTTATCGTCACACGTACATTCTCACGTTGTTGCCAGTCGCCGCTCGCACTCGCTCGCGCGCGCGCGACGCATCGGAGCTGTGGGCGCTATTTTACGACGGAAAGCCGAGCAACGCCGATCGTTTTACGCGAAAACGGCTTTTTGCCCCGTACCGACGTGCGTGCGGTCGTCCCATTCGCCGCCGTAATAACGAGCCCGAGATGAGTCGACGCAGTTTGTCGGGATTCAGCGTACGGAAGCCGCCGGCGTGGTATGGATTATGGCCGGCGCGTCTATTGTATCGCCGGCTGCGTCGGCAATACGTTCTAGCGGTTTTCGCTGACCCGAGCCGACGCGGCGGCCGGTTAATTTTCAATTAGCATTCTAAGAATAATCCACTGGCACGCGCGGCACGTAAAGCGGAAACTGTTAGCTTTTTGCTTACAACTTAATTAGACAAGACTCTGCCATGTTTTGTTAATAAATAGCGGATGCTAGAATTTATGCAATTCAGAACAGACGATAATTATGAGAGAAATTAAGATACGAGATTTTTTTCGAATCTTTCCTCCGGCGAGAATAATTTAACAGCTGAATATTTTCGGACAACATAAGAGCACAAATAATTAAAATTGGTGGTCTCAAAATATTTTTAGAAATTCTTCGCGTTCTATATTATTTATATAAGAACGTTCTGTTGGCGAGAAACTTGTGAGCATCACGAACAACGGATGCTTCAATGATCATTGAATATCCTATACTGCAAGTGTACGGTACATACGGTACAACGTCGTTGACCGTCATACGATCTCTTACTGTTCGCTCTAGGTTGCTTTGCGGTCCCGTAGCTCTCGTTGCTGGTATTTTTCTCCATTTGTACTCTTTAGCTGTGCGCATGGGATTGTATTGTAATTAAATATTTGCATCAACGACGCGAGACGATAACATATCCCCTTGCCGTGTTCTTTATAATGCATTATTTATATTCTGTTGATATATATTTTAACGCGTACGTTTTCCTTGCCGCAATATATGTACGGGATCTATCGTATGTATATGCGGAAAAGAAAAGGATCAAATTTTCTTGTTGGAAGCGTCGTGATCTCTGAAGGGATTCAACAAGAGGAAGTATCCGGCTGGCACACCGGTTGTACAAGATGAAGGCATGACTTTATCAGTGGAAATCTATAGGTAAACGTTTCGCGCACGACGGCTGAGAACGCAAACTGTCCCGCAATTGGATCCATTTACACGTACACGATCGCGCATTCAGCATCACGCACAATAGTTGCATCCTATCCCATAGAAAATCAAGCATTCGATTCTATCGAGCGATACTCCTCAGTCCGCCGCGCCGGCCGCGCGAGTTAAAGCCCGCGATTTTATCTCAATCAGAGGCGACCGAAAGCACGGGGATATGACACGAGGGCGGGAAAGGGACGCCTCTCTTTTATTCCGGCCGAAAGAGGATTGATTCTCGCAACGGTATTCCGCGAGAATAGTTACGGTTTTAACACTTCCTAAATTCTCCCTAGTTATCTATTTATTAAACTGCCCATAACACTGTCGTAATGAAATCTCGCACATTGTGAGCACCTTCTTCATTTAATGCAATATCCTTTTTCGCACTTATATCCAGAATGTTCAGCGCGCCGCTACCGGCGATACTTTAGTTTCCATTCACGCCTATGTGTCAAATGTCCGCAATTTTCATGTCCATCTTCTTTGATGTTTATGCTTATGCATCTTTCGAGAGTTTGAGTTAATTTTATTCGCACACGTCATGTTCGAAAATTTCCACGCGCAAGTTTAAGTGCAACTCGCGATCGTAAAGCAACTCGGCTATACGGCGAGTATAATGTAACATCCAGTTGTGTGTGTCGTGTGGACCAATCGAACGTTCGGTTTTCGCAACTCTTTCGGTCGTTTCGTTCGACCGATACATCGTAGTTTGTCGCCGTCGTTGTCGTCATCGCAACACAGCACTCTTTTAAAGCTTGACGAGAAACACGCAGGAAAATATATCTTCCCGCCGGACAGCTGCGCACGCCGTAAAGATTGTTCGCTGCACTCGCTGCAATTACCAAGAAAATATTGCATATCTAATCCGCTGGCTTGCACGATTATCCTCGCGCCATTGTCCGTAATAGACGATATTAGATAAGATGCGAGTTTTTACAAGACTATAAGTAAAGAAAAAAAAATTATCTTCGACACATACTGCTGCGTAAACTTTCGCTCGTCGCGGTGTAAGACCCGCCACAATTTTCCCGGGATATTATTTCTCGCGTTTTTGTGCGCGATCGCGCGACCGTAATTACCAAGGACGGTCGCCTCTCGATCCATTCGATCGTCGTAAACCGCGAAAGAGGATCGTTCGTATGCGACGTAGGAAGGACGAGCGAAGCTAGGAAGCGAATCGCCGACTATTCTCGCTCGGAGCGGTATGACGCGAGTCTTCCTGTCCTCGACAGGAATAGGCTCTTCTTTCTCGTCGAGAACATTGCGATTGAAATACCAAGTTTCATTTAGATTGCATTCTTTTCGATCGTTATCCACACTCGTGCTTAAATAAAATTGAAATGTGCCACAAACAGCGTTCTTTTAATGTTCATGATTTTTAATTACGTTTTTTTTTTACCGATCTTGTGTCGATATTCTCAAACCAAATTCTATTCTCTAACGCAAAAGGGTTTATTCACCTCTCCTTCTCTCATTTATTCTCCATGTAAGTCGTAGACGTGTCTCCCATCGGGACAGCCCGTTAATTTGTAGGGTTACCGAACCGCTTTTTACTCGACACGGCGAGACCACGAACTTGAGTTTTGACACATTTTGACACGAGGACCACACAGAGCGCTCCCACTCGTAAAACATTCGCTCGGCGACGAACGATCTGTGACGCAAGCAAGCATCAAGCCACGAAAGCCACGAGACGCTCGATAGACGTGCAAGAAGCGGGCGCTTGGACATCGTCTACCGGATAAGTTATTAGCGGTACTGGCAAAGAAAACCTGTGTGCGAATATCAATCACGAACTCCCGTGGTTCTCTACTAATCCGCTACGTTATTTATTATTCTCGATCGACTTTTTCTCGTCCAGTACACGACGGAGGATCCAGAGACCGAATTATTGCTGGCCGTTGGTCTCGTTTGCAAGACGTTTTAGCATCCTCAAATATTTCTAATTGCATCAGTAGAATAGATTATCGCTATATAATTGAAAGAAAAAGATAAAAATGTACGAAAAATACAATTGCAATAGTTATTTCCTGGCGGTATGCGCATTTATAGAAAAACTGTTGCAATGCTGTTAAAATCAAAAGACTAAGCTTCTTTTTGACTCTTTTGCCAGATATCCTCTAGATAGAATTAGATGCTCCTATATACACAGCCAAAATTTTCGAGATACCTCGGTGGCGTCGCGTACGCGAGCCGACGGCGCGGCATCGATCTTCCAGGATCGTGGCGTTGACCCCGGGCCCGTGGATCGAACGACCGACGTTCCCGGGGCTCGTAACAGAATCGCCACTGACCCCGGGCAGGTACGAGGTGTTAGACAAACAGCTGGGCCCGAGCGCACAAAGACGCGTTTTATACGCTCGAGCCTCGGCGCGGTATTACGTACACTACTCGCGTGTGTACTCGCGCGACGTGTGTACGAGCAACTACGCGAACAACGACGAGAGAGAGAGAGAGAGAGAGAAAAAAAAAGAAGAAAAAGCAGGAGGGCAGCCAGAAAAAGAGACAACAAGAGAGCGAGAGACGAAGCTAGGAAAGCATCATCGCGCGGAGTATGAGGAGAGACAACGACGGGCGTATATAGATATGCCGAGTGCGAGAGGCAGAGATTCGCCTCGTCTCTTCCCTCGCTTTCCGACCTCGCATGAGGCGGCGTCTTATTCTCTTTCTCCCTCGCGTACCACCTTGCGCCGCATTCCTCACGACGATAAATCCCTCGATATACTACGGCCACGTGTCTCACGAACGAAAATCACGCTGCTCTCCGATGTGACTGGACTGTCCAAGCTATCGCCAAATCAAGGACGTCGCGCGATTCAATGATAAGAGAATTAGATTCTCAGTTAATACAGAAATTATACAAAATGAAACGTTCTAAAAGTATTCATATAGTAAACTAAATGGAACTTAAAATATAATTCTAATTTAGCGTTACAACATTAACCTATCCTATTTATAATCTTCTGGTGAACACAATATTTAGCGGACGTTGGGAGGCGCGTGTTACTGAAAGGCGAGCAACCAGGCGCTCAGAAAACGACGACGGCTGAACGAGCAGTTATAAGTTCCCATGAGTCGCCCACGCTACGTGAAGAAGGTGCTCGGTGATGTCGTCGTCGCTCGTCGTCGGGGGCATAAAAGTGTCCGGAGACCGAGACCCGAAGATCTCAAGTGCTCGGACCACCTTGCACGCTGCGTGGGCGATCTGCTCGCGAGCAGTTAGCGTATAGCTTGCGCAAGCTCGGCTTTAGGAGGTCAGAGCTGTGATCCGGCTAAGTGTTCGGTAGCTGTGATGACGATGATTTACGAATACGAGAAAAATGTCTAATTAAATATCTAATTAAATCTACAAAAGCGTTGATTGTTTATTTATATATTCTTTCGCTTTGAGTATTTAAACGTGTACTTCACGTATAAATTTTATTTTTTTCTTTTTGAAGGTATAATAAAGTATCTAAATCTTGCATTATTTATACTATTGCATATTTTTGCATTTCTCAAAGCAAAGTGAATACAAGAGAAGGATCGCTTTCAGATATTTATATCTATCTAAATTGCGCGTGTAATAATTTAGACACTCAACACGCAAACTAAGCGCGGACGAATAACACCGTATCTAATATATTGCCGCGTACAGAGAAATTACATTATTCCACACGACCTGTTTCGCCGGCGCCGCGCTCAGGCGCAGGGTATTACATTGAAATCTGTTCTGTTATCATAATGTAACAGGCTGGTGTACGCGCATACGATTGCATGGCGTATTAATGAGGTACGCGGAGAGACGGGCATTAATCTTCGCGTCGTCGCGAAGATTCGTAATAGCCGGTCACGCCACCCAGGCCGATATCTAAAAGCGAAATCCTGCAAAGCGACCGGCGGCGGATAAAGGGCTGAGGCGTTCTAGAACGCGATGGTGGGCAACAGATCCTACACGACATTTCTCTCGCGGATTTGGTGCTCAAATGTCGTTCTTCTGCCGCGGCAACAGATAACGCCGGATAAGAAGTTACGATTACCGCGAAGAGTACTCGCTAGGTACTTACTCGCGGGCGTAATCTCGCGTGATGAGCACACGTCTAATATAAATTTTCTCTATTCCCCCCGCGCGCCGGCAAATTACTCTCGCTGCCGAGGCTGGGAATATCGAGGCGGCACTCATACGAGTTAATATTTCATCCCGGCGATCCGCGGATCGTACGTTATCGCGATTCCAGTAGACCGCGCCGGAGTCAAAGTAATTCTCCTCGCGCGCCGACACGTCGGATCGCGATCAATGGTACCGTCCACTCGCGCTCGCTCGCTCGCACGTGCGAGCGAGCGAGCGGAAGAGGGTTTCGCTCGCGAAAAGGGGGACGAGAAGGATGCTCGACAGGAGGATCGCGGCCTCGCCGCGTGAGGGTTTCATCGCCGCCATCTCCGCGCGACGCGCGATTCTCTTCTCGTAAGTAATTTATCGTTACCATTAAAATATAGCCTCGTCGTCGTCGCGGTGGGTACGCGGCCGTTATGGCCGAATATAACCGTTTCTATGGGTGCACGAGGCGTCCACCTTGATTTACGGGGCTCACGGAGTTATGACGCGACGTGCCCACACTCGCATTCCCATACCTTCTATGTTCCCGCGCGCGACGTTCCCGAGCGAGCTGAGCGAACCGCGCGCGGCGCGAGCGTGTGCGAGCTCTTCTTCTCGCGCTGTTATCGTGCCCGCACATCGTTGCGCTCCGCGGTCTTTGGGAGGCCTACGGCCTCCCAACATTACCATTAGCTGGAACTTTAGCGGACAATTAATGCACATCTGCGAAGTGAAAGAGCTGTATTAATAAACGCCTCAATTCGTATGTACACACTTACGTGGCGCGTATGGCTTGAGCATTTCTGAGGTACCTTCCGACATTGTGCAAACATGAAACGCGATGTGTGCTCGTGAAGAATAAGGTAAATCAATGAGGGAAGTGTATTACTGCGAAAGCGATTTTAAATCGTTGAAGAAGAATGGACCATAATTCCACGGTTGTGCAAAATTAAATTTCGAACTGTTATTATCTTCTCCACGTATCTCTACATTTTTTATTAAATGTATTAATAATACCATTAAAAGCTAACGAGATACGTTTATAAAAAAAAAAATAAGTTAAATGCATTGAGTCTTATCATGATCGTACAAATTGTAGTAGCGTATTTGTCTAAAGTATAAACTATACGTTTCGAGGAAACTATACATCCTTTAATAGCGTGAAGCTGTCGTGGCGCAAAAAAATCGGCGTGGAGAACGCTTTTTCTCGCGCTCTTCGAGGTGATTGGCAATGGTACGATCAGATCGAAGTGAGTGTTAACGCTTCGCGAAGGTCCCCGTCCGATCGCGGGGACACGAAAGCGATCGATGGCAACGAGTCGCGACACACCGATCCTACTGATCGGCAGCGGCTGTGAATATCAATCCCGGTGGATCGTTACGCGAGCGCGGTTTCGAGTACCTCGCGGTGAAATACAGCCCAATAAAAGGGCACTTTGACACAGTCCTTCGAGAACTGTCCGCCCATTGTTCGGCGAAACCCAACGATCTTGGATGCAATCTCTCCAAGTGCATGCGGCAGTTATCGTAGACAAGAAACGGCGCGAAATTTTTTATGCGAGAGCGCGATATGTCACGTTCAATCGTAAAATCGATCGTCGAACGACGCTTCTGCGGATCCCGGTGACAAACCTTTCAAGTTCGCTGGTTATATATGAACAACGATTAGTTTCGAACAGTAGAACTAATATCTACAGCATGAGGAATTGATTTATATAGAATATGAAACAGATGTTGATTATAAAGAAAGGGTTATATTGTAAGCTTTACAAAAAATTTTATTTTAGTGATGCACAAAAGATAAACAAAGATATAAATTTTTAAAGCGCAGAAAGCATAGTAGATTCCTTATTCTCATAGAAAAAAGAATTTAATTGTACTAGAGTGATTACATATGACGTATTGGGGTAATCGTAGATTTATTAAAATTATTTAGAAAATTATTTAAAATGTAGAAGAGGACAATATAAGGCGGATTGTGCGGGAAGAATAAACCATGAAGTGAAGAGAGAGCAGCAACGTTAGGCATTTTGGGAAGATGGTAACGAGGTCAAGTAATTAAGTGACGAGCAAACAGGACAAAAGGGACTCGAGGCAGGAGTTTCACGCGAGAGGGAGACGTGTTTACTCATAATTAGTACCATACCTTCCACCGTTGACTTTCCGCGTGCGCGTTCGCCGGCGGCAGCGTGCGCAACCGGCCGTAAAACTGTCCTCGCGACGAGGTGCGGCGCGAATTCCGCGTGACATCGACGACATTTCGACAGTTAACGTCAAGATTATCGACGCTGTAACCCGACCTCGCGTGCGCCCGCCTGATCTGCCGCGATTTCACTCGGTATCGCCCAGCTTGCTATGCTAAGGCATCCTCTATACGCGCCATTTCGAACAGGATCTTTGGAGCGAAGATGTCCCCGGTAGGGTGACGAGTTTTCACATTTAGTATCAATAAAAATGGTGAAAGGCAAAGAGACCCGTAGGAAGTTTCTCGAGAGGTGAACGAAGACGCGCACTGCGCGATAAGCAACTTTTTCGACTTCCCAATAAATTATCACCGTCGTTGATCGCCGACGCGCACTTTTCACGATATCCGTCGGCGTTTTCACCGGGAAAGGGAAGGAGGGCGATATTTTTACGATCGTCCTCCGGTTTCGAATTTTAACGACACCGCGAGCGTGACCCGACTTGAAGCCGTGATGGATTCCAAATGGAAGTGGATTTAATGGCAATTGCGATTACGGACCGTGTGTCCTCTTGGTTGTACTCTTTTTTATTATCTAACATGTCTCTCATTCAGATGTCCAGGATTAATTATTATCAATAAAAATCATTCTATGCTATTTTGAAAGAACTGTTACCGTAATTAAACTTAATCTTTTATATATACAATAAAGATAAAATCATTGATCTTGATTTTTACTTGCATTTTTATTTTATTTTTATCGATAAACTATTTTTATAAGATGTACATTGTACGGTGCAGCGACACGAAGTGGTGTATTGATCAAATTATCGATTTATAAGGGAAAGGGGGGTAAGATGACGACTTTAAGGTTTGCCGATTTTTCCTAATTTCTGTGAGAATGTAAAAATAATGATCTATTTTTTTTAGATTCACTAAAGTCTTTTATATAAACTGTAAAAATTTAAAAACTCTAAATAAATTAGAATTTTTAAAAATTTACATTTTTTTAAGAACGTGTCGTTTTCGTCATCTTGTCCTCATATGCGGGTAAGATGACTTTTAGTAGTGAATAAGATAACGAAATGTCAAATTAAGTTAAAAATAAACTTTTTTACGAATAAGAAAATTTATTTTATTGTTATAAACTTCTTATATTGTTTTGGTGTTATAATATTTTAACGCAATAAAAGAAAAATAAAAAACAAAAAAATCTGTGAAATGCACATGGTAAGATATGTTTACACAGGTAACCAATATTAAAAAACTAACTAATTTGACGCAGTCACATTTACAATGCACATTAACAATTATAACTGCATTTACGGATACGTTATCTTGCACACGCATGACGTTCGTCATCTTACCCGCAATTGTTGTATTTATTTTTTTCATTTAAGGCAGGCGTCTCGCTACGTGCTAGTCATGTGACTGTTTGTAGGTTTTCACGTTCAGAAATATATTTCAGGCAATTTTTGCTAAGGGAAAAATAATTTTATGAATTATGGTGTAAAATTTCATACGTGACAAAGTATGTTACTTTTTCCAAATTATGTGATTTTTCTCAGTTGACTCCGTTTTGATCAGCTGATCATGCGAGTCGTCGAGAAAGGTTACAAGTGAGAAAAATACTTTTCGATTGAATTTTGACAATTACTGAGAAAGGGTTTCAAAACGCATGACAGGGGTGTCAATCACTATTCCAATCACTATCCAGTTCGGCTAAGAAAGACGAGCCCCATAACCTGCAACTACAGTGATTAGCCATAGCGGCGTTGCCAAGTCTTCCCAACCTCACCTCGACCAAAAAATGTCTGCTCGATTACCGCATTTTCACTAAAATAAACTAAAAAATTAGCAGCGAAATTTCCGGTAAACTATATATTTTATGGTTGCGGATTCTTCGAAATCTAATGTACAAAAAACAATGTTTTTTCTCACTTCATCTAATCGAAAAATGCGAAAATATGTGATTGAAACCGTGATAGAGCCTTCTTTTTCTGGCCGTCTGTGGGTGTTTCTACGTAAATAGCGTTTTTTACTGTCCAAGCTTGTTATATGTTTATGATTGAGAGGAGGGTAAGCAATCGTTGTGAAAATTCACTACTGCATCGTATTTGAAGTATCGCACAATAATCTGCTAATTGGGGAGTGGCTTATGCAATGGAAACATGCAGAAACTCCTAAAAATGTCAGTTACCTGGCCTGTCCATTGTCGAAAATTCTCTATTCCAGTTACTCTTACTCCCTCCAATTGCAAACTCAATTAAAAATTTCCCATGTTTATTCAATCATAATATAGAACTAAGATTTTAACATCATGCATTATTAAACATAAATCTCTCTTTGGAACCGAAAAAACCGGCTTCAAACTTGGTCCGGACATATGGAGTAAAATTGCACATTTTGAATTTTACCGCGGTTCCGCTATGTTGCATCGATTTAATGGGAGTCTGGTGTGGAGATTTCAAGAATTGGACATCAGGTGTGTTGTTTACATTGTTGGTGGTTGGTTGTTTTGAGCGTGATACAATCGTAATCGTGTATTTCACTTGAGAAAAGGTATGTCATAAAATTACGCGTCATTTACCTGGCACATCTTTTTTTATTATATCGCAGTAAATTTTTCCTTCTAGTGGTAAAATTCTGATGATATTCGGTAGACTAAACTTGATTTTTAATGGAAATTGGTTTACGTCAATTCAGGAGAAAGTGAGATTAATTCAACCATGAAATGTCAGTCTACTGGCATGTCATTCACCTGGCCATTCATGGGTTTGACGTTGAAATAAAATCAAACACGGTAAAAAACGTTGAAATAAAATGATTTTTATATTTACAGATGGTTAAAAAAACGACTCCACGATGTGGAGTCGCTCTAGAAAATGTGTCAAAAATGGTAAACCGGCATTTATCAAATTGAATTTTTTTGCTAATTGTGAATTTATCTCGGGAATAAGTAATTTTAGGAATTTTTTTGACATTTTCTCTCAAAATCACTCATTGTTGAGGTAATTCAATATTTTACTAGACATGCAAAGTCGACTCATTACCGCACTTTACCAGATCACTGATGAATAAGCCATTACTTTCAGGTTTTTGATGTTGTAGTACGCTGGCTTTCAGGGTATGTTTCTGCTTCTATATTCACTCAAAAACAGGAAAAAAAAATTTTTTTTAGGTATGTTTGAAATTGAGAGATTTGCAATCTGAAAAAACGCTATTTACGTAGAAACACCCTTGTATGAAGTAATGCAAAATTTGTGATTTTCGAAATCGATTTTCTAGAGTAAATAGTCCGTAAGGAGCCACAAAAAAAATCGACTGCAAAGCTGATCATATAATTTGATATAAAATCCGAAATCGAAAACTTTATCTAATACATGCCCTGACGAGACGACTACCTTAATAAAAATGTTGCAATGCGAAAAATGAAAAATGCTGGTATGTTATTCTATACATTTTTAGCTATACTATACTGTAATTTTATAGAGAAAGTGAAAGTATTTACTATAATTATGTCATTCCTTATAAACAAACACCAAAAAATTACGTATGGGTGCATCCAAAACACATTTTTTATTATATTTTTCACTTTTGTGGACAGATTGAAATCAAACTACAAGAGATTATGTGCTATTATCTAAAGCCTTTAATGAGTTCAGCATCGACTCGTTATCTGTTATTAGTTTAGAAAAATTAGCAATTTATTTTACCCACTTCGTCATCTTACCCCCTTTTTCCCTAATCGCAAAGAAATCATTAGATAAGTAATTTGTGCCGTTAGGGGAGCGTCGATGATATATATTTAATGTAAACTAAGAAAATTAAGAAATCCAGAAAATCTTAGTATTAGAATCCACAATCATTGACGCTTAACACGGCATGATGTATCGTTATCATTGTCGAGATTAGAGCGCGGTTTACTTGTATATCGCAGATAGACCCGCGATTCAGAACTGGTTGTCCTCTTTCTATTGCGTTACGTGCCTCGGCGTCGTCGCGCGAGGGGGAACGAATCGATCGAACGGTCGCGCCAGCCGCGGGCTCCCCGTGGCGTGTTACGAATCCTGCCAATCACCGGAGTGTAATCGATATCAGGGTCCGGAGGTAGGCATCGAGCCGATACGATCGGCTCCGCCCCGGGCGTGTCGCCGGCCTGGACGATTTATAATGTTAATATCCCCGAGGCAGGGCTCCACACGAGAGCTCCGCGCGCGCTTTCCGCTTGAATCGCCTCTACCCTTGCCTCATCCCGCCTCGCTCGTTCCCCGTCCCTTTTTTACTTCTCCCTGCTCTCTCGTTACGTCTTGTAAGTGCAAAGCGGGAGAAAGCGGAGCCGGGCCGCGCGCGATGGGATCACGAGGAAAATTGGGTTACTTAGTTAAGTGGATAAGTTTGTTCTGTATTCCGGCCTAACCGCCGTCTATGTCCTAATGACTACCTACACTTGGCCAGAAAACAGAGAATTATACGGCGGATAGCGTATAATTAGCGTTACTCCGCGGTGCGCGGTGAACAGACGGTCAGCGTGAAGCGTTACGAACGTATTGCATACGCATCCAAATTCAATCTACAATTTAGAGATTCAAACGGGTTTGTCTTAAAAAGCGATGTTAAAAGTATAACAATATTTAGAAATATGAAAACAATGTGACTATCAATATTTAAAAATATGTAATTGCTTTAAATCTGAGAATTCACTCACGTGTGGTGTCGAAAACCTTCCGGAAATAGTTTCGCCACCGGTAACACCGAATGCACGTTCTCGGTGTCGGTTATCGACGTCGCCATATTTCATGCGAACGAATGTTAACTAAAAATCTAATGCATCTCACGGACCGCGATGTCGAGAGATCGCGGATGTTGTTTGCGCCAGCGAGACTCCGCTCGTTCACCATGTCGGGCGTAAATCTACCGGCGAGCCGCGCCGTTACGATGACGACGAGGAGAACGCCCAGTTACATATTTGTGTTTCCCACGATACGGTCACGAAGTGACTTGCAGACGTCATGTTCCGAGTGCACTCGCCGCCGGTGGCTTCGAGGCTCGATAGCGTAGCGCCTTAACCGGTCGACGTTCATCCAGACGAATGTTTATACGCGCTCTCTCGCGCGTTCGACTTCGACTCTCGACCACTTCTTCTCCATCGTATCGCGCGCGCCTACGGCGCGGCCGCGCAGCGGACTCTCGGACAGACGGATGGAGAGCTCCAAATTCGAGCTAATAGGTGGAACACTATCGTGATCCTGTCGCGTCGCTGGCGTGAACGTGTCGAGGATGTTGCAACGTGTGTGTACTTAACGGGGTTACGCAGACCGAAACGTTTTAGAATGCCGGAGATGACATGGACGAGCTCGTCCGATTTGTGCTCGCTTGTCCTACCTGCGATAGAATTTATCTACCGCCGACGGAGTCTACGGTCGAGTGACGTGCGTTCAGTAAAGGAATCAATTTTCTAATAAAATCTCTTTCTAACGAGCGACGACTCCTGTTAAATCTCCGTGACAAGTCTTATCCCCTTGCACATCTTTTGTATGTCTCAACATATTTCCATGATTCTCGTGGCAACGGAAAAGAACTATCCTATTGAGAAAAACCCGCTTGTACTTTGCATACACCTCCAGTCTTAAATTCTCGATGCTAAGTACAACTTACGTTACGAATTTACCAGAAGTTGCTTGCCGCGTAAAGAATTGAATTAAAAAAAAAAAAAAAAAGAAAAGATCGAGCGTATCGAAATCGTACTTGGCGAGGACGTGAACCGTGTCGCGACTAGGGTCAAGGTCAAGCCTTCGCGCGAGAAACCGGCGTTAATGCTGGCGCGACTCCCATGTGCGCGATCGACGAAGCACACGAGTCGCAGCGCCCAGGCAGGGAGAGAGGCGAATTCCTTCGGTATGAACGGTAAATTAGCATTATGGTTGCATTATCGATGTTGTGACGCGGCCTTACACGCAGCGCGGTCGTTCCTGCCGCGACGTGCGCGGCAGGATCAGCTCTCTCTAACTCTGATTTATACCGCTTACAGCGACATGCGTCGCGCTGACGTACTCCCCTTATACCATTCCCAGGACGCACCGAGTTACGCGAGCCACGCGTAATTTATTGTATCGCATTACGGAGCCGCGAGGGTACTGCCGGATCGCGGATGTAGAACGGATTCACGAGTCGCTGCAGCGATGTACCCCGCGACACTTGAATTAATCTAGCCGCATGTATCAATGAAGAATGGAACGTGATAATCTTAAATCGGTCCTTCTTACGCTCTTTCTTATGCGTCGCGCATTAAATTCATATATATTCTTTGGCCCATTCTGCACGCTATATTTATACGATTTTATTTACAATAAACTTTCCTGATGCATGGGAATATGAAATCCTTGAAATCTGCATACGCGACAATGGGCGCACTTGTTAACAGATACTTCGGGGCATAATGGTAAAAGAGAGTATAACGAACGAGTCATGTGAATAAAGCGGAGGCGCGTACTTCGCCGCCGCCTTGTGCATAATTCAAGTTCAAAGAAAATGTCAATACCTATATACGCGCGTTCCTCCCACACTCGCGCTCGTATATTGAACGCCGCAGAAAGCATAACCGACCCCCGACGAATCGCGTACGGAGGGTTCGTCGAGCGTTCGCGGGATACTCGGACAAGTACAAGGCGAGGGTGATTCCGCGGGTGATCGCGAGAGCGGAGCGGAGGCGGCGACCCGAGAATGAAGAAGAACAGCGTGGAGAGGGGTGACGGCGGCGGCCGCGGCGGTCCGAGGAGGGTACAAATTGCAGGATCGGCTATCGGGCGGAGTAATTAATTAAATACAATAAAGTTAGGTCGACCCTCTCGTATCTGGCATCGGCCACTCCTCCTATCGACCGTCCAACTCTCGCATTCAGCCGCGTCTTCGGTCCTGATGCGCGCTCGGAACTCGCGGAATACCGAGAAAGGGATACGGTCGTCCGGCACGGCGCGACGACGGGCTGCAAGCCGTTCATTTTTGTCCCCTTCGTGCTCGACCGACCGTGAGATTGCGCCGACGACACAACAAAAGTAAGAACTCATATCTGTGACCATAGAGCGAAGTACTTAAACAGACTGTTTTAACGTGATTTGCATAAACTGTCGTGCGTTAAATGCATATACACTTTTACTCTGTGATAGGTCGGAATTAATTCAGGTAATGTAACTGTGCTAACTAAACATAACTTAACGTTGCAGGTACCCGGTATTGCGATGCTTCTACGAAGATCTACGAGACACTAGCCAACGAGGAGGCCGCATAGAATTCT
This sequence comes from Temnothorax curvispinosus, assembly GCF_003070985.1. Classification (NCBI taxonomy): domain Eukaryota; kingdom Metazoa; phylum Arthropoda; class Insecta; order Hymenoptera; family Formicidae; genus Temnothorax; species Temnothorax curvispinosus. The sequence continues at coordinate 83,039 of NW_020219360.1, read as the reverse complement.
CGTGCGCGACGAAGGAGAAAAGAGACCTTTCGGGCTATCTGATAAAGCGGAATATTCTGGTGCACGAGATCGGCGGGGCGCAGGTATGGATAATTATAATAATTGGCCGATAAATCGATAATTAATCAGGAGACTAATTACGAATTATGGCCGTCGTGAGACAATGCTCGCGCGGGCATTGTCTGCGGGGAGACGCGTACGACGGCAAGTGTGGGAAGCTAATGAGTATATAACGTTAGAAAGTTACAGGTCGAGAACTCGCAATCGGGTTTTTTTTTGTCACGGTTATTCGCGTGGACTAGCTTACTCGCGATGATAGGCGAAGTACACGCGCATCTGCATCGATCTCCGACTCGCGATTAACGTAACAACCTCGAAGGTATACCCAGTCGATATACGTGATTCATGCGTGAACCTCGCACTTTCGACATCGCTAAGCCTCCCAGGTGTACAAGAACGAACGTCTATTATCCATTGCGCTTCGCCTACCGAACGCGCCACAATTTATTCCTCTACGTAATATCACCACTATCATTACGGACGTAAAATCGGCGCTATTGAAACACCCTCGATATGCTCGATGTGCCAACTGAAGCAGATAATATCTTCATCACGCAAACCGTGTCGTCACAGTTATTAATTGTCAATGCCGTTGATGCGTCAACTTCGGTCGCGCTGAATGCAACTCGGGATTATTCTTCGAACTGGCAGCACTTCTTTCGGAATCGGTTCGGCCACCTGTACGCCACCGTGCGCTCCTTTCGTCTCCATTCTTAAACGAGCAAAAGAGAACTTGTTCCCGCGAGCGAGCGAACGAGCGAGCAATCATCGGCTCGGCTCGTCCAAGAATAGCCTTCCCCGAAGCGGCGTTCAATCAAATAAATAATTTTTAGGGCGAACTGGGCGGCGCAGTATCGCCGCGGCATAAATTATCCGCCGACGCAACTCGAACACAACCGGGCCACAATATCTATAATATTGTGCTCCAGGATTAGACTCTTAAACCAAGTCAGCTAGCGTTCGCCATGGAACGCGTCTTCCCTCTCAACCCCATCTCATCCCCCGCGCCGCGCTTCATCGGCGAGACCGCAACGCGTTCTCGCCGGCAATCGTAAACTCGCTGTCAGAGAAACGAGATTTCGAACGAGATCAGCTACGGCTTCATGGAATCTCTCGCTAGGGACAACTGCGGATGACCTATACCCTATAAGGTTTCGCCCTCGAATAGGCAGAAAATAGCGCCGCGAGAAAATAGCTTTGAGCCGGCGGGCGGGGCGCGGCGGGGACAGCCACCTATAACCGGCTCGTCGTGAATCATCGGCGTCCGCCGTCTAGTGCCCGGGAATTAAGGGCTTCGATTGTTCACGTGCCACCGCATCTCAGAAGGCACAATCCTACGAACCAAACGCGCCGTTATCCATTTCCTGCCTGCTGACCGTTCCAATTATTTTGATGATATAATAATTATGATCATTGAATTCATCACTATATACGCGGTCGCTTTGAAAGCTGAATTGTTTGTAACAGAATTCTCGCGAATTAATGATTAACACCTTCGAGGTATTTTCACACAAAATGTGTTCTAACATTCTGATTGATCCATTCGTAATTGCATTTGACAATATCGACTCGGATCAAATATCGAGTGTGTTAAATATTACAGTGCTGTAGGCGAAAGAAATTTATTATCACTTCTAACGATTTATGATATTCGATTACTGCAGACAGACGTACACACATCTATTCCAACGTGGAGTGATTTTTATCTGGCTGCCAGCTAACCGCCCATAAAAGTCACTCGCGATGTCGTACCGCTCGGTAGCGTCACCGCGGATCGAAATCCGCAGCGGATGGAGCACCGCGAAAAAGAAGCCTGGAGTAAAATGCGGCCGTGGTGGTGGTGGCTCGAGTGGTCGCACGATGAACCGGAGGAGCCACGACGATCCGTGGGTAATGCGCGTTCTTGCGTTCCTCATCGCGGATGACGCAGCGAAAGAGCACGCCGCGCGTCCTCATAGGACCGCATCTCTCCCGCGTATAGTCCGCGTGGTATACCGTAAGCCCCATGGGCTCGCTCGCTCGTTCCGAGTGCCGCTGCCTCCGCAGAATCCGTATTAAGGTGAATTCACATTCGTCGAGATCCTCTTTAACCCCCTCGCGAGAATAGAACCGTTCGGCGTGCTACGCGCCGAAGCGGAGCTTCGGACGTTTCCCGTCTCGTCCATGCGGTTAATCTCGTCCCGACTTGCCTCGTTAAAGCGCGCATTTTGTATACTATATACATCGGCCCCCGAGATTAAGTTCCTGTTCACACTGTGAGAAAGGAAGTAATAGTACACCGCTATCAACTTCTTTGGTTTCGCGTGCTTTCGAATGGCGCAACGATAAATTCCGCCTGACGGTTATAGAGAGCTAACCGCGGTCTCTTCCCTTTCTCTTCACGAACTTCAAAACTTCGGTCCCGAAAAATCGTGCTCGGATCCATTACATTGGTAACAATATCTACTTCGTAGAGCGCATTGTAATCGCTATCGCGCGGACGAGACGGGAAAGAGAGGCATCGGCGCGGTCCGCGTTCTCGCGATATATTCCACAAAGAGCGGAATAAGAAGAGAGCTAAGAGAGTGAGAGCAAGTCGCGACTACAGAGAGAGAGGAAGGAAACGAACGAGAGAGGTACACAGTCGTAGTTCAGCCCGTGGCCCATCAGATAGGACGCTGATTCCGTTCAAGGGTGAAGCGAGAAGAAGGTACACCGTGGTGCATCATGTCGACGAAAGAGGAGGGCAGGAACGGGAGAGGGAAGAGGAGGGGGATGGAAAAGAGAGAAGGAACGAGGCAGGTCGAAGCCAGCTCGATCGCGTCGCGCTCGATGGAAGAGGATCGACGCAAGACGGGGTTGTGCGGGGGCGAGACAGGGGAGGGGGAAGAAAGAGGGAGGGTTGAAAGAGGCACATTGTTTGCCGAGCGAAGCCGATAATTCAGTAATGAACGTAAGCAACGCGCGCCCGCGTTCAGGGCTATAATTACCGATACCACATCGGATAGCGGATCCCTTAACTTCGGGTCTCGAAGCGCTACGAAGAAGCGCGGTCCGTGCTAGCGCGAGTGAGCAAGCGGATATAGTATTTCCTCGACCATTCCTTCTCTCTCTCTGTCTCACTCCTCCCTCTGCCTTCCTTTCCTGGCCACGTCTTAGAATGGGCAGCTCTAAATTAATAAATCAATAGCCCCGGCTCTCTTATCCGATTCGCGGGTGGGTGGAGTTTGTTTGTTCAAGAGCAGGATTTATTAATTTTTCGCTGGGTGGTAAATCCCCACTGGTATACCACCGCCTTCTCGCATTCGAGCGGACCCTCTTCCTTCCGTCTTTTTTATGCGCGCGATCACCTTTTAGTGCGCTTTGAAAGTTCGACACGAGTCGAGAGACGATTTTCGAAGCGAAAAACTGAGCAAATTTTACATCTCTTCCTAATTAGATTACAAGATCAATCTCTTGCGAGCGTATATCATATTGCCAGAGCAGTAATGTATGAATAACGTGTCACGTAATTTCTTCTCGCGCGAAATAGCTTCAGAGAGAAGGGATGATCTCAAAGCTTAAGGTACGTATGAGTGGTGTACCTACTGCCATCTCTTCATTCCGTCTCGAACCTCCGCACGAACGTATCAGGAATTTCATTTGCGTATGTGAACGGTACCTTTAATATATATGTGCATTTCCCGCGGGAAATGCGGTTCGACGGGTCAATCATCCGCAGCGAGGCTATCATTGATTAGATATTCTCGCGCTTCTACTAATTGCGTCAATGAATATTAATAGGCAATAATTATCACGGAACAAAATATAATTGGTACAATAATAATATAACATGTGGTATATTTTTTATTTGTTATAATTTTTATTATAATTTTTATAATATATAAATAAAAACGTGAGTTATTGAATAGAATACCAAAGACACAGGTGCATGATTAAATATAAATATATGCTAGGATATTCTAATAGATACGTCCTTGCTTGTGTAAAAGACCGCTCGAACTATCAATTCTGTGGATTAGAATCGACCCCTCGATTTTGATGCCTCGGGTAAGCATTGAATAATTTCAATTCGATCCGCACGATAGATTGAGCAACTTGCCGAAGTTGCTCATTTTGCGAAAGAAGGCGTTCACGCGGTTCTTTCCTCTCACCACGACTGGTGTGGTATTTGAATCGTAATTCCTCTCTTTCCGCTCGAATTCTCGCAACTCTTCAGCCGTTCTCCGTATTATTCAAAGTACGCTGCTTACAATTAGACCTTCCATCTATCTCAATTTATAAATGAGTCACAACACATGTATGTATTTGCATATTTGCTTTAGCATCTAATTTTTCTTTAAGCATGTCTCTTTCTTTATTTTAAATTAGAACAGTTTTGGATTAAGCTTGGAACAATAAATAAAGAAATAAAACTAATTAGTATATTATAATATAATATAACGCTGAAGAGAGAGAAAGAGAGAGAGAGAGCTGCAGCAACAAAATTATCAAGAAAGTACTAAATTCCTATGTATATTCATTCGATTATTCTGAAATGATTATATGCCAATTTAATAGACACTCTCTTATTGTTAGTTGAACTTATGCAAAGTTAATCTAAGTAAGAAATTTTCATTATCAATTAAACATTGTATATCAAGTGTTTATGTAAATATTTCTTGCACAGGTCATAGATCCGTTAGCTTGGCATTTGTTCTCTTTTGTTAGAAACATCGAATAATCTTTCCCGTCAATTTCGCTGCATGTAAAAGCTACGTACATAATTCAGATACATAATTTACACCTTCGCTCATTTTTGCTCCTTTATGCCTTCTCGGTCTTGCTTATTTAATCAAAGCTCGTATCCCATATTGTGCTGCTTAATATATGCCTTTCATGTGACGTTAGAAGGCTTGCCCTAGGCCGTCAATAAACACAACCATTACTACTACTACTACTACATGCGAAGCTCGTGATTTCGTTCTAACGATCAAGGCAACGATGTCGACGTTTCGGTAGGCATTGTACGTATCGTTGAAAAATCGTAATTAGATCCACCGGAGCGTTACCGCCTTTATTAGTTCGCCGCTATAATCGCGTAACTGTCGTGGGGAATTAGCGTTCGCGCGACGGATCGAGAAAACGCCGGAAGCAACGCGGACAAATCGCACGTAGACGGTTTTGTCGCGGCCACGGCGTGGTAATGGTCGGCTCGGGCAAGGAGCAAAGTAAATCGGATCTGGCCTGCTCTACCGCGGCGCTGCACCGCGCGCGCGGCGCGACGATGAACAGGCAACGAGAGCGGATTGCGCCCGTAGGCAGAAATTAGACTCGAATCTCGTCTCTTTGCTCCCCGTGTTTTCTGGAGTGCCGGCCTGATGATAATGACGGTAGCAGGTGCTCGAGCCGATGCCACCTTCGCACCTCGTCGCACCTTCGCTCGTCACCGGCGCGGCGTGGCGTCGGCGTGCCTACCACATCGCGCGTATGCGCGAATAGGTATTTATACAGGGTGAGCCAAACGGTCAACGAGGCCGTGATTAGTATTTGTAATATTTTTCCAATTCTTCAATCTCATCTTCTCACTCGACAATCATTGCGATAACATAAATTATACACGAACACATTGCATATTTAACATTTAACATTTGACAATAATATAGAAAGAATAAGAATGTTTGCGCTCGTTTACTTTTTATCGGTGCATTTCGTAGGTGTGTAAATTGTGCAGCGTACGTTGAAGAAATTTTTGTCACGACAATACTGCGAGTTACCTGAGACGATCGGCGTAACGTGACTCACCCTGTATACTCCTATTCTGTTCTCCACTCCGTGGTCGCCGCATCGTTGTCTTCGTCGCCAGGTCATCGCGTAATTCGTTGCTTCGGCTTGCCTCCGGAGGGTACGTTCTACCTACCTACCTACCGTAGTACGCGCAGGTAGATAGGTATATCCTCGACGCTCTCGCGTGTGTTTGCGTGCGTGCGCGTGCTTTTATGTGTGTGGCGCACGTCTACGTGCACGTTGCGTGTCGCTCGCTCGCTCGCTTGCTCGCGCGCGCGCGCACGTGTAGGTGGTTCACGTGTACGTGTACGTACAGCACGCTTAATATCTCGAGCCAATCTTAGAGCTTGCATTCAGTGGGTTAGTGCCGTAAATGCCAGTAACCATCCACCGGCAATGGCCACTCGTGGCTACCACTATAGACGGGCAGGCAGGTATTCATTCCATTTGCAGTTATGACGAGTGCGAGTTCAGAGGCCGTGAGAGTTTGCCGGCTCCGCGGCTCTGGACTCTGCTCGAGTCTGGAGCATCTACGTGGCGAACCGTTGCAACGTTACACTTTCAGATTATCGACGACGACGGCTGCGCGAATGCCGTGGCATAAATACGGCGGCGAGAAGTCGCCGCCGGCGTGTGGGTAGATTTTCAAGCTAGCGAAGGCGCATCTCAAGATTCGAAGGACAATTAGAGATTCTAATTTTATTATTATTATTACTACTTATTAATAAAATATTTTATCAATAGAGAATGACTTTGCAAAATTAAGCACATCTCTCTGTAGTTTTTTTTAATATTTATAAAATGTTGGGATAAAAAGAAATTCGATAAAAAAAATTGTAGAATGTTTCTCTATACATTGCTCGCTGACAGATATGTCGGGAATGTCGAAATTGTTTCGGCAAAACGTCCAGGGTTTCAACATTAAGATAACTTCATTTGCGAACGATTGCAAACGATTTGAAAGCCCGTACCGCTCTCGACAGAATCCCAGCGAGATTACTTGAGAGTGAACTACCGAGCGGGGAAATATTTGAACCGCGAGGGATTAATACATGTCTGACGTATTATTTCCTCCGGGCCCCCTCCCCTCCCTCCGCTCGATCGCCTGCAGTTACCGTTCGGTCGGGTACCGCGCGCGCACGTAGTAATTTGACGTTACGATCTGCGGGAAAAGGGTCGCGGGAGCGACGCCGCGCCGGACCGCGTGTTGCACGACGAATAGAAATAGAAGCGATACTATGGTCTACGCGCGCGCGGTTTATAAGGGGGCGACGCGCGAGTACGTCCTCCTCCTGTCTTCTTATGATGCCTCCTCGGAGTCTCGGAATACACGCGTGTTCCGCCTCGTGTTCCGCGGCCCGTCGTTGTATTCACGTCGTGCTCCTCACCTTCGACTCTCTCGCGGATTCTCTAACCCGCGGTGGGACGCTTGATCGGCCGGTCTCCGCCGCCGCCGGTAGTCGCAATTATAGAGTATGACTGTACATATTCGTTCGGTAATTTGTTATCGTTGGATAAACACATCGAAGGGGGGCGACGAGAGGTCGATGGAGTTCGGCGCGCGGCATGGCACGCCGGTATACGCGTCCCGTGCTCGTATACGATCGCGATTCCGAATCATAATCCCGTAACGACGGCGCGCTACTCCGCCCTCTCCTCTTTATACACATCTTCCTTATTGTCCAGGTGCTCCGGAACATCCCGCGATGGATGTCTTCGGAGCGGACTGTGCTACATTCGTATACATGCTTATCGATAAAAAGTGCCACCGCAGGAACATGATTGACGATTTTATATTTTTTCCATAATTACTTAATATTTATTTAAATACCATTTAATTGTTCAATGTTTAATATTAAATAATTAGTGTCAGGTATTCTTTCAAATATCTTTATACATACGTTTTAAGATTTTTTTATTAAATAGAATTTACTATTTAAATTGTAAGAAATTAATTCGGATAAATTCTCGGTCTGGAATTACACGCGAATGGGCATTGCGGATTGCATCTTGTTTACACGACGTCTTTCTAGAGATTTTTAAGCAGTCCCAACCGCAAAGGGCAACTTCCTTTGAGCGTGAACGAGCCCTCGAGTGGTCCGCTCCTGAACGTCGGCCGCGGGGGAAAAGAGACGGCGTGTCTCGTGAATAGAGAGATATCTCCTCCTGGCAACAGGCGGTAACGTCTAAATTAAATGTTTCTGGATCGACGAGCCGCGGATTCAACGTGTCATGCGCCGCTCTTAATCTGGATTTAACGGCGAGGTCTCCGGCGCGAGAGGGCGAGAGGGCTCGGGAGGAGGAGGGGGAGGGCCACCTTGCGGTGCCTGGGCTGCTTCAATAGAGCTTAATTGGCGAATACCCGCACGGTTTATAGAGACGGCATAGAAGGAAGGTGCGAGCGAGCGAGACAAAGATAGGCAGGTAGAAAGGTGAAGAACGAGAAAGGGAGAGACGTGTGAAGGCCTCTAGATCCTCGTCTCATCCTTCCTCACGTAGCCGCGCGTCTTGTTTCTCCTCCTCCACCATTTCCTCCTCCTCTCCTCTCCTCTCCGTCCGCGACGGACGAGGATGAGAATGACTTCGCCGACTCACTCGTGTATTTTGCGTATTCACCATATAATAATAATGATAACGACAATAATGACGATAATAATATCGCCCGGGAGATTCGGATCAGCGGCGTTAACTGGACCTTCACGTGTTTTGGTGGGAAGGCCTAGCGCGACTAACCGTTAACTTAAGAATGCGCCACTAATTTGAAATTACTTAATTTGACTCGATCTCCTATTATAGAATTAGTCTATTCGCGATTAAATATAGGCGATGAAACGATATTAAGTAACGATAAACGATATTAGAATACAAGCACGGACTATATTCTTTTTTTCTGTGCAATTTCAAGCAAATAAAAAAAGATTAAATTTCTTTCTGTCTCAGAATTAATAAATTTGTCTCATGTCAGAAACATACTCAGCCCTCAGTTACCTCACCAGGGTCTGAGTGACCCTATCGTCCCACTTCTCACTTTCTGCCGTGGCTGCTTCGACCGAATTAACTCTAGCAAGTGGCCAGGCTAGTGCTAGAACCTTCAAACTCCTGTCAAAATATAAGTAAATCTTATTAAAAACAGTGTATTTATGCAATATAGAAAAAATATTCTGTGTTGTATAAAAAGTAAAATATTGGATTTTATTGGTTTACAGAATCGAATAATATCATCTAGTAGCTTAGCGTCAAGATATTAATTTTACGGCAGCTGCGACATTCTAAAGTAAACTCTAGTAAATATTTACAAAACTTTTTTAACCGAAATTGTTTTATTTTTTTTAAATAACATTTACATTTTTTAATTTGGAATAATCTAACCCACACAGTCTTATAGATCTTTAAAAGATGTATCGATTAAAAAAAAAAAGACGTCAAATTGATGCATTTGTCTTAAAGATACAAGCTGGAGAAGACGCCAGGGTTCCTCAGACCCTGGTGAGGTAATATCGGGGTGTAAAAACGTAAGGTAACTGAGGGTTAGTTTATCTGACTGATAACATAAAACAACATAGTTTCGAAGATAAAAAAGCATACGCGATATTTACTAGATAATTCCATCTTCTAATGGATATTATTTGTAGAAGTATCTAAACACAAGTTTTCTACTCGCGAGAATAGCCCTCTTTCTTGCTCCAAATACCGTATCTCTTCTTCCTCTCTTCCCCTCTCCTGTTCTCAGTGCGCAAAACCAGACTCATTTCCCGCTCCTTCCTCCGCTCGTAAGACCAGCAAGACCGAAGAAGGCACGGCGATGTGTAAAAGGTCAGTTCGCGCACCGTGTGTGAACCAGATACCTCCCGGCGAGAGCCATCGTAATAAATTATGGTTTTCATGGCCTCGCACTTATCTCGGGAGAGCCTTTCCTGGGCTACTTGCGCGAGAGTAACGTCTCGACAATAACCACTTCGGGTGGTCTTTCTCGCCGAGCCGATAAGTAACTCGCGGAGTAACTTCTAATTCGTGCGATAGATCAAATCAGCGCGACCGCACGTGTAACATTGCTCTGGTACGCGAGAGAAGAATGGGAGAGGAAAAAAATTAGCAATTTTTATTTGTCGGATGAGAAATGATCCAGCTTTCCTTGACGATCGAGATGATTTTGAGGATCGACACGCGTCTCATTCTCGTTCATCCGATCGGCTGTGCGTGAGAGAGAAAAAAAAACAGAAAAAGAAGGTGATCTCATATGGCGTGAGTGATAATAATTCGTCGCTATCCAAACGCTTGGATGCTAATCGACTGATGTTAGGCGTCTCCGAATGGAGCAAAACTCGCTGAGTAAGATTCGCGAGAAACGCGGCCGATGATCATTCAGACGGCCTAAAAACACTTCCGCGGTGAAATTGGCATGCATTATAAATGCTATTACGGAGATCTGACCGTAGGTTTGCGTATAATTCTGCTCATTACGCAATCGAATCACGATTATTTATATTCGTCGAAGAAACCAGTTAACGAAACGTTGCGCGATGCGATTGCAAGCATGTTAGATTTATCTAGATGGTTCATCTGGACCTTTTTTACATTTGAGTAAGAGGTATCGGATCTTTACGGAAATACAAGCTAAAGTATACGGAACTCGTTTTTTAAATAATTGAGATGTACACATATTTTTTACTTGGAATGGG
>NW_020219360.1:18143-72455 GCF_003070985.1 Temnothorax curvispinosus | reverse complement strand
GTGCATACTCATCTACTGAATATATTACATGTGCTCATCTATAACTTTGTGATCAAATTCACATGTCGTACACCACGGGCGGTAAACAGCACCTGTCTCCCGTGGAATGCGAGGCTAATTGAGCGGAGTGTCTCGACCTGACCTGGGCATCCAAAAAAAAAGAAACAGGAAAAAAATTCGCCGCGATTTTGTAATATCGTCGCGCTAGTAGTTGCCTGAGAGAAGGCGGGAGGCAATTTGTCAAATCGGTGACTTGCTCGCTATCGTCTACGCGCAATCACGTGTAGAGACGCGGCATTATATGTCTCTTGAACAAGTTACTTCCGAGACTTATGCTATTTACCTTCGGTTGCCAATAAGGACCTCGCGATTACACTTTGCATCTTCTGCATTTCTTATTCGTTTAATTTTTCTATCGTACGAACACGTTGACTTCTATTCTATCGTATATTGTAAATTTACGAAATCAACAAGAACAGGTCAATCTCTGCCTGGCGAAAGGCCGGCAAAGGGAGCATGGACTCAGTATTGGCAGAAAAACACAATAATCGCGCCAGCAGCGATTTCGACCCCCGCGGCAGAGTCTTGACCGTCGGCGGCGCGGAAAATGAAGTAGTTTTCTTCCCTGACAACGACGATCGTGCGACTGCCCGGAGCGTTTCGCGGTGGTAACAGCCGCGCTACCGCTGCAGCCGCAGCGAGAGCAACGGCGGCGGCGGCGGCAGCAGCAACAGCTTCCTTTCGTCGTGCAGGAGGGATCGAGCAGTGCATTACCCGTTAGACATGGCCCCCGCGCTGATATATTGACTTGGACAAAAAAGCGACGGTTCTTCTGCTCCCTGGCACCGCGGTCGCCGCCGCCGCCGCCGCCGCCACCGCCGCCGCAAAGTCGCTCCTCTCCCCTTCTGTCCTTCCTCCGCCCGTTTCTCCTTCACGTTGCAACCCCTTCCAACGTGAGTGCCCCTACCCCGCGACCGTCTCGACGGTCTCGCTTTATCGAGTGTGCCGCGGGAGCGCGCGGATGCACCGACTCGATGCACTCTGGCGCGTTCGTCTCCGTGATGAACGAGGAGGAAAGATCTAACGTCTAATGGAGTTTTCTGTATGGCACGTATGCGGGCATAGACGTGGGCAAAAAATCTGATTCCGCGACATAGATCATGCCTACGACGGTTCGTTTACTCTCCTCCATTATGCGATTTATTCCTTCCGCTTGCGCCTCCGTGTGCGCGATCGCCTGAGTAATTGCCCGCGCGCGTTCTCGGACCTCGTTTCATAAATGGAGACAAAGTAAAGACGACGTGTTAGCGATTCGAGGGCATTCTCCGATTATCCCGTGCAGATTCGCTGCGATTGTTCAGATGTGAGGATTTCGTGCGATTATTTTCGTCTATAGGAATTTAACGATCCAAGAACATACATATAATTATATTTTGTACTGTAAATAGCACTTTCTTTGACATTGTCATTATGCTGAAGGAATTTTGAAAATTTATGAGGAAAATAATACATATATGTACATATATTACCGAGAAGATGTGATTATTTTTTGGTCATCGTCTTTCGTTAGGTAATAAAACGCTAAGCGAAATTGCCATTCTACATCTTTGCTATATTATCCCATCCTGGCGTGCAGAAAATCGCGTTCGCCGTCTCTCGTTACGGCCGACTGAAAAATCGGGAAATCGTTCCGATCGGCAATAAATCGCGTCCAAGCAGCTGCCGACGATCATTTTCTGCGGGAACACGGGAGGCGGCAGGGAAAAACAAAGTCGCGAAGGCAACGCGGAAGGAGGCCGCCGATCTGTCGGTGGGGGCGGGCGGGAGGGGAGGGTGGCGGGAGGGTATGTAGGGGAGCAAGAAATATAATCGCGCGCACCGGCGAGTACGGCGGCAGCGGTAGACCACTGGCATGGGGGAAGAGGAACCTATTATAGCAGCAGCGAGAGTAAAAGAGTCCGGACAGGTGAGATAATCAACCTGCGGCCATAGCTCCGAGCGGTCTCGTAGTAATCACTATTCGCGCGCGCGGTGTGTCTTTTAATGCTCCTGCGCAACTTGCCATCGTTGCTGCTGCTTCTGCTGCTGAGTATATCGCCATCGCGTCGTTGCCACCACCGCGTCGCGTCGCTTCGACGAGAGTACGTTATCCTTGTACCAGGCATCCTGCGTCCGAGCGAGCCACCGCAACGCGTCTCTACACGTTGTGGTTTTCGGTCGCGTGGAATACGGAGTCGTCCTTCACCGCGCCGTGAATTGATTTCGTAAAATGAATTTGTTTAGTACAGAATAGGTACATTAATGCTGGTCGAAAAGAATTCGAGTGAAACGGAGGATAATCCTGGAGCGTAAAGAGTTTTCGAAACATTCTAACATTGTAACATTATTGCAACAATCAATATTTTAAAAGAATGTCAATAAAAGATGAAATAAATGAATAATATAGGTATATATTTTGAAGTAATACAATTTAGGAGAATATTATAAAACAAAATAATAAACAAAATATAGGTATTTCCATGAGCATGTATAAGATAGATAACTGTACATTTGTAATATATAGGATAATGAGTAAATAGAGAGGGAAAGTGGGAAAAGGCATCTGCCGTCATTTGCCGCCAGTCGATTTCCGATACCTCGCACATCCAGCCTGAAAAACAACGGCGTGTAACCCACTGACATTACGGGAAAATCCACTTTATCCATTATAATCGCGGCGAGGCGATCAAGCCCGTCAAGCCAGCCAAGTCTTTTTTTCCATTAGCGCATTAGCGGTGTGAGGACAATGGTCGCCAGGTTTTCTCACGTATTTCCACACGACGGGTCATTATTTCTTTCCGAGGCGCACTTTATCCACTTGTGATATATGACTGGGCTTCGGCTTGCCTATTCTCGACGCGCGAAAGCCACGAGAGGACGAGAGAGATCAGACCTCCGTCATCGGCGACATCGTCGACGTCGTTGGCGTCGTCGTCGAGAATGCGCCCCACCAGCCCCGGTGCACCCAATATTTTATTGGCTATGGCGCGCGCAGGCAACAACAATTGCCCACCGTGGGGCCAGCGGTATTGTGCGAGGCGCGGTGTGGTCCGCTCGATGTCTGATTTACCGCTCGTCTAATTTGTAGGCGGCCGCCATTAAGCAATCCATAAATGCACATGTGTAAAACACTCCGCGGAGTTGGAACGAGCGAACGGATGTGCAAGTCGCCGCCGCCGTTGCGCCGGACGAACAAACGGACGAACGGACATACGGATGAGCGAATGGACGGACAAACGGGCGAGCGAACCGACTGCGCACGATTTATTCATATTCAAATGCGCGCTCTTTACGATCGCGCGAACGAAAGCGAGAACGCGTTTGCGCATCTCGGTTTGGAGTTTACAGCGCGGGGTTAAGGCGCGGCGTGCTCCGCCGTTGATTTGTTCGTTATGCCGAACGTTATAGACGATTGTTCCTTTTGCATACACGGCGCATTTCTAGGCTTCGCACAGCGTGGAGTCTCACACTTGTCGGCGGTTTCTATTATACGAGCCACACGATTCAAGAGTGTCGGAAAAGTTCCACACATTTTGATACGTATATAATAATATGTCAGTTTCTACACTTTGTATGTGTGCCTCAATGCTGATGCGAGGTTTAATTAAAATAGAATAATATAAAAGCACATTTTTCATATTTATTTTAGAACCAATTACTTTATTGAATTTACTTTCAGTTTAATGTACCTGATTGCTCGCGTACAATTTCATCAATATTAAACGTTGCAGCGTTAATGACTATGGTAAACAGAGAAAAATTTGACGGATTTTACAACGTATCGATTTATTAACGATTGTTTTGATAATGTCTTCAATAATCATTAACGATTCATTAAACTTTAACGAGCTAATAGCTGTTTCTCGCGATGCAGGTTAATTGCACAATCGATATGAATCATTTCTTGAATCATTCAATTTATCGGCTTAATCAATTCATTATTAATTGATTTGATACCATACTCGCTAATCGTTAACGGCTCGTTAATCTTGAACGACCCAACGTTCGCATCTTGTCAGCCGAGTCGAATATAAATTTCTTCTTGCTCTTCTTGTCTTGCAGTTTACTTGATGATCTATTATGATTGCTTAATTTAATGTAACGAAAGTATTTAATGAATATTTAAATATGTCTAAGATGATCACATGTAGATATCTATTACAAACGGTAAACTACTTCGTACTTTTATTACTGATTCGTGTTAGCTTGGTGAATACATCGAATAGCCTGCTTTAATGGTTTGAAACTCAAAAAGAACAAAGCTATAGCGGGAAGCATTCCCGTAGCGGCTTCCGCGTCGAGCAGCACCGCTCGCTCGGGCGTTAAAGTCTCCTCGCGGTTGAACCGGCGACCTCAACGCACTCCGCGACTCGAGACAATGCCGGACGCCGTTCCCGCTCGGGTTCTTTTCGGCCTTCTTCGCATCGTGCCTTCGTATATGCCAGTTCCATTCATCGCGGAATTCCAGTCGGCGATTGCGACCGCCATCGATGGTTTTCCGGAGTAGGTACGTGCCTATAACGTTGCCGGTCGCTACCTGCGCCGAGAATGGCCCATAAACACCATTACGGCTAGCGGGGGCAACTTATAGCGCAGTTTGCCGGACTTATGACGCGGCCACGCTTGAATTAGGTACTCGTTATTAGTATTACGTTTCAACCACCTCGTTCAGACACGCGGTGTCTTCGCTGAGTGCTCCAACGCGTTAATGCAATCCCTTTGCGCATGAATCACATGCAAATTACTTCGGGAGGGGAGGGGAAGTCGCCGCTTTTGGATAACAGCCAATTATCACAAGACATTTGATGCATATTAAAATTTGGTGAATAATAAACTTAATTGTATATAATTTCTATTTTATATGCTCTATTGCATGAATCTTATCGAAAGTAGGATACAGTTTAGATAATCTACAGATTAATAAATTCATGTACGTATAAAAACCATTTATTTGTGTGTAAATTATACATGTACATTCTCTACCAAGGAGACCGAAGACAGGTTTGAATAATCATCGGTATATTTCAAAGTTAATTATTATATCGATAACTTGATACACGCGCGCGCGCGTACTGGAACGAGGAAGGAAGTTCAGATATTATCGACGAACAGCCCGTGACCTCGTGGCACTTTAAGGAATCGATATAGCGAGGCAGAATTGCATGGCAAGACGTGAGATGCGAGGCGCTTATGGGCAACGCGAAGCGATAGTCCGATAATTTTAATAGCATTCTCAATTAATTACGGACAAGCAGAGCGACGGGGTCACGGAACACGTTGACCTCGTGTCTGAGGATACGCATGAAAATTGGAATGACGAAACGGCATGCAGCATAATGATCCCCGATGATCCGTTCGTTAAAATGCGCGATGATTGGCGAAGTATTCCATTTATTCCGTTTTTTTTTTTTTCTCGACATCTTCCTTTTCGTATTCTATCCATAATCCAAAGTCGAGAAACTGCTCAACATCGATATAAATCGGCATACTCTCTTCTCTAATAATTTCTACCGCGCCTCTATCCCTCCCGTTTGATCTTGCAATTAAATGCGACTGCCTTCGCTGCGTCAGAACTCTCGCGTCGCTTCTCTCACATCACCCTTTCGCTCTCTAATTGTAAGTCTTCTGTCGCGTCCGCAGAAAAGCTTCGAGCTTCTTCTCTGTGTAAATGCCGCCGTCTCTGGCTGTGAGACCGCTTATGCGACTAGACGAGACGACTTAAGTCTTATGGCTCCACCGAGAGTGGCTCGATACCGTGGATACTAGTCGCAAGCCCGGCGGACGGTCTGCAACGCGTAACGCGACGTGGCTTATTGCCAATGCATTTTAAGTAGTCTACTATACGGTACTTCTTTCTTTCTCTTTCTCTCTCTTTCTTTCTATGTCGTTGTCCGAGAGCGCATTGTGCACCTGTGTACCTGCCGCGACATTGCATCGGACGTGTTTTATCTTCGCTTACAGCGAACGCGTATACGCGTGCGTGCTCGCACGAAGGAACGTGTACACGTGCACGCCGAGCGTCACTGAAGCGGTCGCGAGGCCACTACTGCGGTTTGCGCAAGGAAAGCAGAACCTCCGAACCCGTTCTAGCGTTGTATCGCGATTCACGAGCGATCGTGAAGTCGTCGACGAGACCTACGAAAGTAGTGAACGGCGATGGAACACGGAGGAAAAGCACGAAGGAGGCAGCGCTGACGATGTGTAAATCGCCTCGTTGATTGAGTCATTTCGCGGACGATCATTCTCGGGTATCGTGCGGCGAATCTCTTTAAGAACACATTGTATGATAACTAATATAGAATAACTGTATCATACCTATAATTTTTTGACGACACTTGTTTTCTTCACAGAAATAATTCGATGAAGTCACTAAAGCAGAGTATAAATAAATGAAAAGAATTGTAAGAATTATGTTTAACTGGTATGATAATATATGCAGCAGTGAACAGATGAAAGAGTACATACATTTTAATATTGATGACTACTATAACTTTAATTGACTGCACTGCTGCATATATTATCATACCAGTTAAACATAATTTCTACAATTCGCTTTTCATTTATTTTACTCTGGTTTAGTAGTAATTATATACCCTATTATTTATTCTTTGTCTGACAAATATGTAGATATGTTTTATAAAAGAGACTTGACATCACACACAAAGAAAACGAGATTTTGATTAAGAGCGTTCTTTCCAAGGTACATAAATATCTCATGACTATATCTAAGAATTGATACTATGGCAAGGCTTCTAATACGTGACGCAACGAGGCCGTTCTCCGAGCGGTGAGCGCGTTTTATTCACGTCGCCATAGGAATCCGCGCTACCGGGGGGTCGTGAGCTCATATTTCTCGAGCATTATGTCTCGACAACGTGTACGCGCTCTCGTGTGTCGGACGTAAGTAGGTAAATACCTCGACTACCGGGCAACGTAAAGGCAAAGGAGGCTCGCGGAGCCAGCTCGACGGCGCATCGGGCCGACACACAAAAGACATCGGCCGGGCCCCTAAAGCACGCCTGGAAATTGTCAGAACATAAACGCTCCCACTGTGAGGACCAGAATGATCGCCGCACGACTTCCGTAACTCCTTCGTATCGCCCTCGACGCCGTGTGTTCGCTATTTATATGGGCTTTCGGACGCCATTGTGAGTGCCCTCGGTGCGCTTAATCACCGCGCTTATCAAATTTCTATCGCTCCCGGATGGACACGTTGGAGATTTTTTTCTCGAAGTTGATCTAAAATCCGTGGGCCTTTCTGGGATACTCTGACATTACTCTTTATTGTCCAATACACTTCTCGTAGCAACATCGGATCTAATTATCATTTCATATAGTGAATAACGTCTTGTTGCATAACGGTTTATCTTATAACTCATAGATCCACGTAACCACAGAAAAATTTCATAACAGCAGATTTATGTGTGCGAAAGGACAGTAAGATGTCACGAGGCTCACGGCGACGAATTTCTTATTCTTCCTTGCTCACCCGATAAATCATTTATCTTATTAGAGACTTTTCGATGCAAGAGAGAAATGCACGCCGAACTTTATTTATTCATTTGCCTCACGTTGCCGCGCGTGGTTAGACAGTTCTTCTTTCGTTGCGTTTGTTGGGTGGTGACGGATCGCAATAGAGCGAAGCGTTCGCCAATAACAAGATTTCGAACGGCGAGAAATGGCCCGACGCGACGTTGGAAAGGGCTCGGCTTGGCGCAGCGCGGCGCGGCGTGGCGCTGCGCGACGGGGTTCAGGGTCGGTGACGGTAATTGAGAATGTCGAATGCGAATCTCAATCAGTGTCGCGCGCGCCGTGATTTATTTATCAATTAAAAACCATCCACCTTCGGGCCGCGCGCGGGTCGCGCGTTCTCTCCCCCCGTCTCTCTCTCCCCGCGATCATCGCTCGCCGCGCTCGCTCGTCCGCTATACACGGACCCGCATCAGCAGGAAGCCA
Source organism: Temnothorax curvispinosus (assembly GCF_003070985.1). Classification (NCBI taxonomy): domain Eukaryota; kingdom Metazoa; phylum Arthropoda; class Insecta; order Hymenoptera; family Formicidae; genus Temnothorax; species Temnothorax curvispinosus. The sequence goes on along the minus strand of NW_020219360.1, from coordinate 64,460 downwards.
GTTGTTAAAATGGCACGTGAATTTTACGACTCGCGCGTATAGCGCTATAAAATAATCGTAATCTTTGGATAATGCGCGCTTATGCATTGCCGACCGGCAGCCGGCACGCCATGTTCGGGCCGCGGCCCGCGAAGATCGTCGCCGCGCCGTCAATGTTAGCGGCCCCAACACTGACAAAGTAACGCGCGAGCGCGGAAGAAATCTGATGTAAAAGGCAACACGATCCGCATATTCACCATAAACATACGCACGCCTTATTACGACCCGCGCTTCGAGTCGCGTCGCGTCGCCCGTGCGCGCGAGACTCGCGCGTATGTCAACGTAAATAAGTTGACGTATGAGATATGCCTCGCGCGAACGGCACTTTTGCCGGCGCGTCCAGGCGCGTCCAGGCGCGTCCCGGCCTGAGAGCGACCTGAGAGCGAGCGCGCACGCCACGCATCGCTAATCACCGAGATCATTAATAATCGGTAATTGCGCGAATCAATTGGGAAAAATTAAGACCAATCGCGCGCGGCCGGTCGGCCGGCCGGACATCTTGCCAGCGAGCGTGTAGTGACCCATCCCGTATCTGCGATTTATCGGGGCGTCATTGATCGATCTCCGATGCGCGTCATCTCATAAAGGCACTTAATTATCTGTAGTCTTTAATTGGTAGGATACGAAGAGAAAAGCAGAGACAGAGAGAAAGGGAGAGAGCAAAAGCTCGAGCCTTTGGATTAAGAAATGTTTCTTTCTGTCTCTCACCTTTTGTTATATTTTAAAGTTCTACGAAAAAAGTAATTAAATAAATATTAGATAATATTCTTTGCATGTAATAAGCCGATGACGAAGGCGATTTTAACCCGAGAACGGGTGCCTCATTTTTTTGTACATAACCTGAGGCTATTTTTGTACCCTAATTAAAAATTATTATTAATTAAGGTAAATGCGTCCGTGTAAGGGTTATAGCAGAATAGAAGACCAATACACGAGTATAATCTATTCCAATTTGATTAACCCTAGAACGCATGAGAGGGGTCGATTTCGACCCCAGGCGAACTTTGAAAAACGCTCCTGAGCTAGCGAGTGACATTATTGTCGAGTCTTTAAATGGATTTTTCACTAACTAAACTTGAGTAAAATTAAATTTACCGCATACCATTCTCTTCGTTATTAAAAAACGAAGAAATTCATGTAGGTTTAAAGGCCCTTTATTTCTGTAGGACCGGTTTTACGATCAAATAAAGCGTGGGGTCGATATTGCCCCCAGTCATGCGTTAGAAGGTCAAAAAAATGATACATGCGTTCTAGGGTTAAAAATTATTACTGATTGAAAAATATATATTTCTTTATGGAAAAAAGCTTTTGTTTTGACAAATTGCTACATATTACACGGGAAAATTCTAAAATTACGCGAAGGTATCATTGTACGTCATTGCGTCCGCCTGATTAGTTTTCGAACGTATTTGCGTCCATTGCGTTGCCCCATTTGCGTCAGGACGCAAACTAGTACACGATTTGAGTGCACTATTTTGCGTCCGTCATGTTTACAACGTCGCACTGCAAAAAATATAATCGTGTTCTAACAGACAATTATATACTTTCCGATATGTATTATAGAATTCTCTTTATTCTCTTTATTTTAAGCAATCCAGCTCAACAAGCTACTCAAAATGTGTGTTTTTCTCACACAATTTCATCACACAAAAAGTCAGTAAATTATTAATTTCACACAATAGTAGCAAAGCAGGGCAACAACATCCTAATGTACATGCGTGCGTCCGGTTGCTTCGAATATTCAAAGTAATTGAATCGTCAGTGTATTCATGCTAAAAATTCATGATAAAATTACACGTTTTGAGTAGCTTGTTGAGCTGGATTGCTTAAAACACTTGGACTTACCTCGTGATTATTTCTCAGGATCCGCAACAACGATAAAAATGACAGTCACTTTCACCGTTCGATCTACTAAGAATTTGCCCTCAGCGCACGCGTATACACAAATGGTCACTCACGGCGCGCACTATGAAAATTGAAACCGTGTTATATTTTTTTAATTTCAATGAAACACATTTTAAAATAGACGCAATTATAGAATATTGTCTATAGAATAGAATAAATATTCTTCATGAATCAATAAGTGTGGATATTAATTGATTTTATTATTTTTTAATCAGATTCGGACGTAAATAGGAGCACGGACGTAAATAGGTGCATTTACCTTACACATTGCATATTTTTTATTGTTTTATAATTTGTCAGTTTTTGAAGACGATATCTAGATAGATTTTCTGAGAAAAATAAGGAGAAACCAAAAAATATTTAAAAACGAAAGAAGCACATAAAAATTACTGTGATGTGAGCTTTATTTTTTTGGCCGCTGGGGTGTTTATGTAGCCCCAAACACTCCCCAAGTTCTCGGATAAAATATGTGCGATTAATAAATTTTACTTTCGAAAAAACAATTTATTTATTATATTCTTCATTGTCTTCTTTTTCAGGGACGAACCTGGATGTAATCTGGACTCGGGATATTCAACCTAAGAATGAACCTGTGATAATTTGCAGTAAGGTAAGAAAGCCCCACCGCGCGGTGCGGCGGTTGTCTAGCATCATTGCGACGCTAATAATCGACATAATATCCTACCGTTTTCCTACAATCAGATACGTGATATATGCATACATAAATGTAATACGTTCCCCGTGTGCGCGCGACGTTATCCTTTATGACTCGACGGGTAAATCCATAAAACGGCGCACAGAAAGTCAGGTTTATCCTATTCTCCAGTTAACGCGTATACGGCGGTGTCAACTGGGAAACAGAAGATACGACGAGGTCAGGGAGTAACGGCCGCTTACATTTGCACAGTGCACGTAACGTTCCCTGTTTAAAGAGTGTTCTGCCACGACCCCCCAGGTGCACGTCGATTTCTGAAAGTCCGCTTAATTTCCCAGGAAGGAATTCTTGGACGCGGCGCGCAAACGCGAAATGGCCGGTCGAAGCACCCGACCAGTCGGGGCATAAGCGCGGCGACACGATGGGTTTATCGGAAAAAATTTACGAGATAAAAACCGTCATCCATTATCGGACCGTTAAAGCAAAAGGAGGAGACGAAGAGTGTTTTCCTCTAATGACGCGCGACGACGGGCGTTAAAACGAAAATGCCGCAACGTACGGCTTGGCAATATGTCGCGAATCGGATGTCACGATAAGCTAAAGAGCGAAATCCGCTTTAAAACTCAGCTAACTTATATCGTTCCTCTCTAGAAGAATATTTAGCCAGTTTCCGAATGTATCATCAATATTATACGCGAGTCTCTACAGCAAACAGAAATAAAGTTTGAAATATTTTTATATGTTATCTTATATATAACTTGTATACTTATATTTGCTGATCCATTATATATGTTTTTCAAAAAATTATTTAAAGATAAAATCTAATATTCCATAACGATAAATATTAAGATTTGGATGTACTAATTATATGCATACGAAACAGCTACACATAAAATAACTTGAATCGATTAGACATGGGAAGAAGTCGATGAGAAAATGCAGGGAAAATAATCGTAAGAGTATTACATCTCGGCGAATACGCCGGACGCGCTGAGCAGCTCGAAGGTTTAAGAAGCCCCGAGGCTCATCGGGATGCCGAAGGGGCCCGATACATGTAGCAAAGGTCGGGCCAGCACTAAACGCCAGACAATGCCTGTCGGCACCCTTTATACTCCTCTTTCTCTCTCGATCGGGTAACGCAGGATCGACAACGGAGCGAGTCTCGACGCGAGATTCCGCGAGCCTCCGTTCAAAATATATTAGATGCTTATCTCGCGTTCTAATAGAAAATATTCGCGATTAAAGTGAATCGGGCAACGGTAATATCGGGAACACGTTTCCCGCCATGAATCCGCCGCCTCCGCAAATCTCGAGGCCGGGAACGTGAACGGTAGGAAACGTCGCACTTCGCCGCCCACAATCTCACGCGAAATACCGCGTTAACAAACCGCGCGCTGTCCACTCGTGAAACTAACGGAGTAACTAATTACTGTCCCGAAGTTTATTTATGCACCACGTAACACCGTCGCGTGAATCGAAGAGTAAATTTCTCAGTGAGCAAATTAAGGATGCTTAGGCCATCTCGAGTTCGCTCTTAAATTCGAGGTTTTTTAAAAAATTGCAGAGAAATATACGATTTCCACGAAGAGTGTGAAAAGCTAGGTGTATATAACAATTTTTTTTATTTTTTCTAAAATAAATTGATTTCGCATTTCTGCGATAGAGAGCTGAATATTCTTGTCCTCGTGCAAATAAGATTTATGATCTCTCTTATATTTATGATCACTCTTATCTTAGCCTACAAAAACTTTGGGAAATTATTATTCACATAATTTTCCTACGCGTTTAATTACGTTTGTTGAATTTTTAATTTGTAAAAGCTAAAAACAAATTTGTTATTACAAGTTATTATCCCCGATGTTTCTACAAACGCGCCTGTTAAATATATGTACGTGTAAGTGTACATTCTCGATCATGTAAAAAAATGAGGTCCACGCATTCCTTCTCGAAGATGAAGCATCTCTCCCTTGCGCGATTCTTTCGCTCGCATCTCGCCGCCTTACGCGATCGACGCTTATCCTCTTCACCTTTCCGAAAATGTAACGAGATCTCCGTCACGCCCATCGCGCCGCGCGCGAGCCTCTTTATCTTAATATAATCCGGATCGGAAACTCACGCGAGCCGATGCCGGCACTACGCGCCGCGCCGCTTTCAAGTGCGCCGCTCGCAGTAAAATCGCGGCTCCAAGCCCCTTATCTCGACGGATCGCGGATGACCCGTCGACCTCTGCTCGTCGCCTATTGGCGGTATATCGCGTGTCTCTCGCCGGTCGAGTACCTATTGTCCGCACGGAAGTCGCGAACCCCGTCGATTTTCGTCGACGGAGAGATCAATCGCGTTGCCGATCGCCTCGGCCGATTCTCCTGACGGTACAGAAGATTGTCCCGACGAGGAGAGATCGTTGAGTCAGTAATACGGATCCGTGAAAATGAGCGTCTTCGAAAGCCACCGACAGAGGAGGACAATAATTGATCGTCGGGAAGTTGGTATAAATCGATGGGTCTTTAGCACGAAACCCGACGAACGTTCGCGGATAGATATCGCTGTTTGCGGTTTGACGATTCCCGGTACGAGCTTTCGATCCGATCTCCCATCCGTCCCGGGAACGCGCGCCAATCGTGCCCTCCGTCTAATGGTATTAATTTATGCCTCGTGATACCGTGTATAAATTGCAAGAGTCGGATTCCTGCCGTCTGCACGCATGTCGCTTCGTTTCACTGCGGTGAAACGCGTTTCATCCGAGTGTTACAGGATAAACTACCGTGAGCGAAAAATTAATACTGGAAATGGAGTGATAAATTCCGCGTCGAGATCTCTAAGCATATAATAGAATGAATATTTTGAAGTGTTGTAACAGTCTTATTAACAACTTTAATAATTATGATTCGTCATGAAGCAATTTAAGCAATTTAAGTTTGCTAAAAATTTATAATAATTTATATAAAAATTATTACGCGGCCTGTATTACAGCGTGCACATTATTTCTCTCGCACAAACTGCTCTCGGAAAAATTTCAAGGAAACATTAACTTCGCGAGGCTGAGGGGACGATGCGACGGAAGGAGGGAAATGAAATTTGCGCGAATTCGCGAGTACTCTCTCACTCGCGCGACTCGCTGATGCAAATGGCCGAGGACCGTTAACGGCCGGCACTAAATCTTTAACGGCCCCGGCGTGCCTCTCCCAGAGCACTAACTCATAAGTCGTGAGAGTTAGTGCTCGACGTACGCGAGCGGATTGGAGCGGAGTGGAGCGGAGCGGCGAGGGGGCAAAAACAAACCTCCGTTACCAAATGAACTCAAGCGCGCTCCTCGTCGACGAATTTATCGCTCTCGTTGCGACGCGCGCCAAACCTCGTAACTCATATTCGTCTCAAAATTTCTCGTTATCACCGTCGCGCACTTTCACGCTCGTAAATTTTCATCCGTGCCTTTTCGAGTAATCGCCGCGAAGCACGAGCGTAATAAATATCATTAGATATCGTTAACGATAATTGCTGATGTCCGTGGATCACGAGCGATTCGCGAGTGATATCGCATTGACCCTACTATTGTTATTTCTCTCTCTCTCAGGTGTATCTTCGTTGTATGAGAATATTTAGAAATAATAATAATAGCCCAGTCAATAGAGACATTTAAATGGAATTAATTCCGGGAAGCAATTTTTTTTTTTTTTTTTTTACTGTTTCGGAGGGTCATGAATAGTCTAAAACCGGATTTTCGGGATTCTAACCCTGGAGCGTTAGCCGCCATTTTGATTAAAAAGGTGATTTTATAAATATCTCGCTTATTTCAACTTTATAGAGTGAAAGTGGTAATAACCAAACTTGTAGAAAATTTAATACTCTACAATTTTGGTCTTTATCATTTTTTACCTAGGATCGATATTTTGGGTCTTAAACTCGAAAGTAGGGGGTGAAATTTTATTATTTTTTTTTTGTATTTTTTGAATAGGTAAAAAAAAATTATAAGGACCAAAATTGTAGAGTATTAAATTTTCTACAAGTTTGGTTATTACCAATTTCACTCTAAAGTTGAAAATAAGCGAGATATTTACAAAATCAACCTTCTAATTAAAATAGCGGCTAACGCTCCAGGGTTAGAATCCCGAAAATCCGGTTTTAGACTACTCATGACCCTCCAAAACAGTCAAAGAAAAAAAATCGCTTCCCGGAATTAATTCCATTTCAGCGGCTTTTTCGGGCTCTATTGACTGGGCTATAAGTGAACTTGACCGCGCTGTGTGACTAACACGAGTAATAGAAGTGTGCCTAATAATAGAAAGTTTATACTTTTTGTATGAACGGATTTGTAATTACTTTTGTTTCTATTTAATAAAAATTTTTTAACATACATTTTGTTTTTTAGTTTCAAAAAAATTGATAACTAAAACTCATAAAAATCCATAAATCAAAAATGTCATTTTAAATAAACGAAGTATCTATATTAATTATTACTGCAAACATATTTACTCTTTTTCTCTTAACATTTAACATTGGCAATTATATAATCATTAATTAATTAATGTAGTCTCGTAATTTCAGATTAGAAAGTTGTAAAAGGTCGACAATTTTTCTTTGGTTTGATTTATAAATTTAAAATTTGGCGAAAACATCCGCGTTTCATTGATGCGCCCGCTTGAAATCCCATCTTGAAATCTAGTGAAGCCGGACGATCGACCGACGATTCGTGGGGATCGCTCGGATAACGCCATGGCGGTATAGTATGTCGGAAATTATAGGGTGTTATCCGCGTTGCACGGCGCGCGCGAGAGAGGATATGCGATTCAACAAAGATAGTGCTGTCCGACCTGCAGTTGGTCCAGGGTATCGTAGCGAGGGAGACGGGGCATGGTGCGGAGCACACGTTTATAAGGTCGATTTTAATAGGGGTTTGGTTACAATTATGAGGCACTGTAATGGAGCCCGGCACTCATTACCTCGCTAAACTGGAACTAATTATTATGTTTCACGGCGCGTTGCGAAAATTCCGAAGCATCACCTAAACGAGTGCGATGGGGATCGAGGGGGAAGGCAGAGGGGCTCCATCCTCAGAAACCGAATATTTCACGAATGCACGTATCATCTCAAAAAATGCAATATGTTATTTATTGCTAGCACCTTTCACAATATTTTTTATTTATAGTTTTACTTGTAGGAACATTTTTAGAAATAGCAAAATAAAATGCGATTTGTCTTTTTTCCAGTATATTGATTATTAATGTGAATATTCTTCAAAGTTCAAGTCAGAAATTGATAATCGCTGAATACAATTAACGTCCATATTTGTTTCGTTCATTTGCGCTTCGCGTTTAAGCCATGAATCTCCGAGAGTGCGCGCTTTAAGACAAATAAGCTAGGTATATCGCGAGGACAAAGGCCACGAAGAGGTCTTCGAATGATTCTCCACGTGGGGGCCAGATCCGGTGGGTGCCACGCTCGAAAGAGCCGCTGAGTGTGTGAACGTATTAACACCTCGAAGGATTTATGGTATCGAGAATTCTCTCTCTCTCTCTCTTTTTCTCTCTCTTGCTTTCTCGCGATGAGAGGAAGAAGAGAGGCACTCGTGGAGGAGGTAAGAAAGATGGCGAAGTGCGCGGAGGACCCAAACAGGGTCCCCTGCGGCACACGGCGCGATCCCGGACTCTCGCAGAGACCACTGGAACAAATGGGCTCAATTTCATATTTTGTAACACCTCCGTTCCACCGCCGTGCCATGTTGTTTTCACGGGCACCCACGCACCTGGCGATCTATTTCGTGGTTATATATATTTCTCGGTTTAACGTTCCTCCGCCCCTTCGAGCGCAACGCATATATGTTACACGGGCACGCATATGCACGACGCACGCACTCTCGGTTTTTTTTTTTCGTTCGTCGCCTTACACCCGCGATCCTCGTTACTTATCTATCCGGACACGTCCACCGTGCGCGCTCCGTTCTCGCTCCTGCCGATTTCTGCCCGCTTCGAGATGTAATAACGCAACAAAGTGGTCTCTTCCGGGCCTTATTCATCGCCTGACAGATAACACGAATACGCTTCGATCACTGTCGCGCTTGAAATTAGCCGGAGTGATGAAGCGGCCGTCATTTTTCACGCTCGTAACTAGACCCGATGAGAAAAATGTGAAGGACCGTCGGGGATAGGAGACGACCCGACCTGATGGATGGAAAGAAACGGCCGTTGGATCGCTAAAAAATGCGCAGACTAATTTGGACAGGACAAATCGATACGATTTTTCAGCCGTCGACAAATCGGACATCGATTGGTGGCAGTGCCGACCCGGGAGAGCCGTTACGCCGCGTTATTAGACGCGTAAACGAGGCGATATGTTTTAAGGCGCGCGTTTGCGCATCGACGGGACCCATCAATTTGGCGCACCACTTTCCTTTTTGCGAGCGCTTTTCGATCCCGGACGTCTCTCTCGCATCGCCCCGCCCGCTCCTTTTTCTTCCACGCCTTCGCCAGCCCCGACCTGGTTGATCTATGGCCCTGGAACACGCATGCAACACGCCACCCCCGCAGACCACGACCGCTCGCTCTCGTGCCACTAACAAATTGAGATAATTTGTTGTTAACGGCCCCGACCGGCCCCGGGAGCTAAGATTCGTGTGAACCCGGAAAGGTGCGCGCCGCTTTTGTCAAACGACGTGAACCATAACGCTCGCCGTGAAAGTATCTTGATCCGCTTGAAAATCGCTGCGATACGCTCGCCGTGATACACTCGCCTGCGATATGGGCTCTAGTCACGCGACGGCGTGAAAGCCGCGCGCGTGAATTGATTTTAGACACTCGCGCGCGTGAGAAAGCATTTGTAAAATCAGAATTTGTCAATGACATCCACGCGGAAGAGCCAAAAGAACCTAAGTAACAATGTAAATATTGGTGCAACCAGTTTCTAGTTTCCTACAGAATTTACGAAGGCGAGCCCGGTAATTGACGGTTAATAACATTCACACGGTAACCCGCGGATAGTTACGCGCTCTTTTCTCTCTCGCGGAACCGGCCAGAGCGACGGACGGCGACGGCGGAGGGGGAGGTAGGGTGGCAAAGTCATTTGCGCGAAGCCTCTTCTTATCGCGCCATCGTGAGATAGTCAAATACAAGCGGCAGGTGATCTGTAACGGGCCGGCTTTTGTCGCCGGCCCGTACCGGCGCGGTACAGAGTCGTGTGAACGCCGCCGTCTTCGGCTGTTTGGTGAAACAGTTTGACGGGGTTACATAATTACCGAGTAAACGTTGACTGTCTTCGACGACAGCGGGCACCTTAAAGCAGAGCAAACATCTGCGTACATCCGCGAACGTACAGTCGTTGTTCGCTCCGCTCCGCTCGGTACCTTCAGGCTAATTCAGACGGAAATTTCACTATAATAATATTACATAGCTTGATAAAAAAAAGTTATTTACCTTTCTTTCTTAAATGGAACAACAATCTATTACGTAACACAATAATTGTTAAAAAATCTACTTTATTTTGTGCAAATACATTCACATAAATCACGTAAAAACGTAAAAAGTTGACGTGTGGTTGTAGGAGGTAAAACCGGTGGTCATAAGAAATATTTTTCCAATTTATTATATTGCTCGGTAGAAAATAACTTATTATGCTAATGTGCTAGAATGACGTCCTGGTCTGAATGAGGCCTTATTATCGGACAATATCGTCTTCACGAGATCCGCTGGCACGAACGGCAAGATCGATCGGATCGCGGAATGATTTATCGGCACGAGCGTGCCGGACCTTTCGTCGAGGCGGAGAGCAGACTTTGCTAACGTCAAGACGAAAATGTGAACGCGATAAGAAGGTAGAAGGTTTCGCGAAGCTGGTATTGAGGTTTTCTCTGATGATCTACGATGGACCAGATTTTATCGTGAGATAGCAAATAGCGTAAATTCGTAACGAGATAATCAAGGCCACGAGAAGTCAGGTGGAAACGATGGCTCGTATAATGCTAAACAGACTACATGACTCGATTGAGAATTTACAATATTTAAAATAATTGCATTAATTCTTTAAAAATGTTCCAGACGATTTCTCATTTTTCTTTGAGGTTAGTAGTTGACCGATAAATCTAGCTATTGTACTGGTTGCGATATCTATTACAAGTATAATTTGCAAACATATCTTTTCTAAATTTTTCTGCACATCGTTGCATTAATATTAAATAAATTTTTTAATTAGGTATATCATTAAAAGTCGTGCATTAATTTTAATCTTTCACGGATATTATTCTCTCTTTTGTATTCTGCTCAAGGAAAAGTTAATTTAGAAAAAAACCAATATGCACTCCTTTCTCTCACACTCTCTTCTCTCGCGCGTAAAACCGCGAGTGTGGCGATCTATCACCGATCATGCCGCGAGATATCGAAGGGCCGTCGAAAGACGGGAATGAACTCGATCGTTCGTCTCGGCGGGGTGAAAGGGCATCTCGTTATGTAAAAGGGCGGTCCAAATACCGAACAAATTGGCACGACTCCCACACTAGCGTCGGTTTTTTCGTGTGCGAGACGAAGGAAGAGGGAGAGAGAGAGAAAGAGATCCGTTCAGAAACGAAGCAGGCGTATATTATAACGAGCCCCGGTACATACCGCCGTGCGTGCGTCATTATATATTACGTTACGCTTACGCGTGTGTAATTGCGAGCATCGTCCACGAAAGCGCTTGATTTATGTCTTCATACGAGGGACGCGCGGCGATGCGCGTGGGCGTCGCGGAGGGACGCCTTCTCCTACCGCGATGTGTGATGCGAATAGGGAGTCTATTCTCGTTTCCATCCTATGATACATCGCAAGAAGCTGCGCGACCGTCCTTTCTCCGTCACGCTACTGACGACTGATCGCCATCACTTGTAGGCACAAAGCAAAGTTACGTATGACGATAGTCTTCTTTCCGCATTGTGAACTACAATAGAAGTCTTCTTAGAATCTTCTTATGATTATCATCGTTCAACAGGAGATACTTGAATGATTAAATAATATTAATTCCGAATAAGCGATCTCTAGTACTGATTATACGTTAGGGACGTTCTTTAAATTACACGCAGTAAAATTATCATAAATTTCAAAACAAATATATTATATCTCACATACATATATTATATCCTTGATTATAACTCATAATACGCGGATTATATGCAGTGTAAATTTTATTTATACGATGGCAAGAAATGATAATGAAGAATCGCGAGAAAGGTGAGAAAATTATCAGGGTTCCGTAGAATAATTCGGTCGCATGCTTAATTAGAGAGTCGCCGTCAATTTCGCCGGCAACATTTTAAGCTCACGTAACGCACGCCCACGCGATCCTGCTCGAGGCTGAAACGGACCCCCCGCAGCCTCTTTCCGACCGCCTAATTACCGAACAAGCCTATCTTCGAGCGTGGACGCTGCTAACACTATCACAGAGGTCTACGGGGTGTCCCGACGCGGATTCGATTAAACTGAGGCATTAATCCATACATCTATCAACAAATATTTTGATCGCACAATTGCAAGAAATTTGATGGTGAAGAAAAAAGAGAAATACGAACGTCATCTCGATATCTTATATTATTAATAAATAATCATAAATATAATAACAAGAGTGATCAGGCATGGGCACTTTCGAGTTACGTGAAAAATGTTGCTTTTCTTTGAAAACGATTGATATACAGATGCCAACGCGAGAGGCAAATGTCAGGATTGTAAAGGATATTTCGATTTGTTCCGACGTCGAGGCAAGCGTTCCATCGATAGGTATTCTCCCACGTTTCCGAGACACCCTGTAAGCCCCGCGGAACATAGGATACGCGTCGTAACACACAAGCCCGTACACGCGCGTAGCGAGGGCCCTCGCTCACGTAATAACGTTACCGTGAAATAAGACCGGCCGTGCACCCAGCTGCGAAACACGCATAAACTCGGCCGATTGGATCCTAAATCGGCACGGTCGCTTGTCTTAAGACGGGAATGCCAACACACACACCCCCTGAATCAGCCCCGCGATGATCACATCGCGTATTTATGCGGTGCGCGTAAATTTGGTCGAGCGCGACGGTGAAGTGGATACGGCTTCCCAGAATTTCTGACCGCGGTGACTGCCGGGGCTGCTTGTATCGCGGCTGAATACGAAAAGGCGGAGGTAAAGGCGAGCGAAAGGGAGAGAGAGAGAGAGAACGAGATAGCAAGCGAGATTAATTTGTTAATGCATTCCCGAAGGCCGCTGCTCTCTTGTGTGGAGACGGGCGGTAACGTCTCTGCGTTAGTGAGTTACCGGCGTAGTCGGAAAGGTGGATGGCATACTTCGTGGTGCTGTGTGGTAGAAGACTCCCGATAGAGTCGTCTCAATTACGATACTGTGACGATTTACGGTAAAAGACTTTGTCTCCCAACAGGACGCTCGTGGCGCACCGAACGTGACATCTCAGAAGTCGCGTACTTATTCTCTGGTTTCGATGTTTCGGTATGCTTTATCGTGAAAATATCATATGAGAAATGAGAGTAAAAGGACGACATTCAGTAATACATCATTACTGATATAAATTTTCAAGATTTCTAAATATAAATTTTTAAAAGAACACGAGGATTATACGACGCTCGATTAAATAAAACATGAAAAGAATTATGTATGTCTCGAATATTAAAATTACAAGGCAGAGAATGAATTATTTGAAGATTTTTATATATGCATCTTGTATCTCGCTTTTTAGAGATTCGCCATTTTAATCAGAAGACACGCCGTACCGGTTAAAATTAATTTTTTGCATTAAATTATTTTCGTAATTTATATGTAGCTTTTACATATTACAAGGTATATATCTCGCGTTTATTCATACAAAGTAATCTCATGTTGAGCAAGGATATTGATGGACGAAGCGGCGGCAGCGGCTGCGTCCGCGCGAGGAGGCGTGCTGGCAGGTAGATATACCTGTCGAAAGAAGACGCGCGCCCTTTATCGCGCGAGGCACAACGTGCTCTCACGAGCAGCCACAAATTCCTCTTTGAGCGGTCCAGATCTCCGGTCCCTCGCGCGCCTCTTAAAACGCATGCGAGACCAACTCTATTAAAACGGATGAGATATCGTTTTTACTCTTTGACCTTACATAACTTTGTACCGGGGCCTCTCCTCTCCATATCTCTCCTGTAGTGCATACATTTACTGGAAATTATGTCCGATGCAGCGCGCGCGCGCGCGTCGACGTCGTACGAACAAATTATTTACTCCCGATAATGTAAGTGTGCATAAGGGTCAAAGAGAGATGCAAACATTATAAATTTCAAGTCGATCCTACGGATATTAAGACTACACGGATAACTGTTATCTTTACAAGTTTGCTGATATTTATCAAACGTGTTTCATCAATCTTGAGAACTTATAATACTATTAACGAGATGTAGGTATTATATGTACCCGCCCTGTAACAAGAATTGCGTTGAAAGCCGGATACAATTATGCCACGCTCCTTTTATTAATTACATCATTTCTGTATTCAATATATGTGTAACAGTGAATTTTTGTGTAACAGCTATATCACGTGCTCTCGCTCGACAGTTTCGCGCCGAGTAATTCATCTCCATGAAAGGGATGTAGAGATTTTTCGAAGCGGCCGACTCGAGTGGGCGAGAGACATCAACACGAAATTGAATCTATCAAAACGAAAGGGATACGGCGCCGAGAGCGTCGCTCTCGAAGGCACCACTTTTTTGTCTACCTCTTCGCAGCGCGGCGGCGCGGCGGCGCATTGCGGGGGTAGACCAGAATGGGCCGTAGAAGGGCCGGAGAGCGCGCTGACGGGCCATCAGATAAGGCCCCGTGTTTGTCTAACCTCTCACCTCCCACCGGGGTCCGCCGCGGCGTGCCCCGAAGAACAGTTCCGAAGAAGTGGGTGCTGCTCATCTCTCCGGCCACGTGACGGACAGGTTCACCGCGTCTCCTCCTTTCCCCCGTGATCGTTTAAAAGCTTTCGAGTACGGCGGGTCCGGGCTGCCGCGACCTCTCCTCTACGCGATGACTCCACCATCATGAATCACGGTTCGCGTTAATAGCTTCAAGGAACTCTACCCCGCTTCCGATCTCGTTGGATCATCATCATCGTGCATACCCGTCGACCCCGTTGACGTCTTCCTTTCTTCGTGTCGATCGCTTTCAAAGGAACGTATAATACGCGAGAGTGAGCGAGGCTGCGAATCGCGGAACAGGAAGTAAAACGGTCTCGCGCAAAATGCGAGATCCACCGTCCTTAATATTTATAATAAGCGGATTCACAGATAAGTTTACGCCACGATTACGAAAGTACCGACGTAATTGGAGGTTTATTATGGAAATGATTAGCCGGTTTCCTAGTGTAGACTTCTATAAATTATCTGGCTATCCGCGCGCGTGCTAATGCATCCCGCACGAGGAGATCAAAGGCTCGTAATACTCTCGCTGCTATATATTCGCCAACGCTCATCAAAGACAGTGGGAAGCGGTCATCGCGGAACTCCCCGCTGCACAACCCTCTCGCCGCGATAGTAATTCACTCGGATTCTTCGTCTTCCCCGAGTATAACTTACGGTCACGGCCACGCCGGCGTGTATCGGTGTTGCCGGCGTAGGTACACCACGTATCGAGGACCTTCCGTCACGACGGAGTGCCGCGCTAATGAAAATTCCGGTAAAGCATACATGCATACGTAGTACGAGGGCCTCCACGTGGAGTGGAATGCGGTCCAATTAGGGAAGGGTTGCTCGCAACCCGGTTGGACGATCTTCCTGGAATGAGAGGTTGAATAAGTAGGTGGAGAGCGGCGAAGAAAGGCAGAGAATTGGTTTATTACATCGAAGATATGAACATATACGACTCTCCTAATAATTTTGTGATTCTGTTTCTCCATCGCTGCATCGTTTCTCTTACGTACACGCGCGAGCTTTCGCGCGCGAGCGCGTCGTCCCCTCGTCCATCCTTGATCCTCGCGCACCCAAGACGACCCCCTCTCCCCCTTTCCTCCCTGGCACCTATCGTTTGCATCGCGCGGGCCATCCACCTTTCTCCCACGAAAGTCACCTTTTAACGTGGTAACAAATCAATTCGATAGTGATTAATGCACGCTTCGTGCCGTTCCCTAATTACGCGAAAGTTATTACACGATTGGCTATCGGTCGCCGACGACGCGGCGCGGCGCGTAGATATATCTAAGGCGCGTCGCACGCTAACGGGACGATTTCGCGAGGATTCCTCGCGCTATCAAAAGTCTCCACACGTCTCACACATGTTGAACGTTGCAGCGGACGAAGGATCGCAACTTCGTTCGGTTTGAGATCAAAATCGGCCCGTTCACACGACTCCTCGCTGTAAAAGTCGCGCCGCGCGCGTTCACCGACTTTGTGGAAGCTGATGATGAGGAAGCGGGACTCTCCAATCACCGTGACGAATTGACGTTACTCCTAATTTTGCATGACGCGCGTACGATGAAACAAGCTGCTTGAAACGAAATTGAAAAAATTTCCCGAGTATTCAATCGCGTAAAATTATATACAACTTCAATCCTTTCGGACACGTATTAGACACAAGTATGTACAATTGTACATACATGGTACGAGGCTGTAAATACGTTGAATTAAACAAGATATAAACATTTAATATTAAAATTCGTAAATAGATATTAGAATAGACGTTTTATCCGTCGATGCATCATAGGTCGAATTGTTTCTTCGAAAATGTTACAGCGGATAAAGGATCGATATAATTTTACGTTATGATATTTTAGATTTAAAACGCAGCTGTAACCTCGCGCGTGAGCTAACGCTCGAGAGACGCCACGGACGTTTTAGCGGTAAGAGGTACGGGCATAAAGAAGAGCATTATGCCCGGCACATAATGCCGCCACGTAACCGGCCGATCGAGGGGATCGCACCGATCGATGCCTGATCGTCTGATCGTGGTAGTGATGCCCGATGGTAGGATCGCCGTGCGAGACCTTTTAAAAGCTTGGAACGGCCGAGCGGGCTAATTGTGTGATATTGTGCACCGACAATGCTCTAATGAAGCATTGTCCAATGCTCGACTACGATCGGTGTCGTTCGTCGGTCTTTTTTTCCTTTCTGGAGTGGCGCGCGAGAAGAACGGACGCGTTCCGTGGAGCCGCCACAAAGAGTCGCGCGATACCTTCGCCGTCATATCGCTCCACGGACGTGCCATGATTCTTGCGGAGGTTAAAGATCGGCTTACATGCTTATATTCTAACGAATCGGTATCGTGCCGTTGACGGGTGCACTTTTACGTACGAACGTTGAATCCCTTTTTCGACAATGCATTCGGTAAAATTAAATAATAATTGAGAAAGGAAGAGGATGTAAAAAAAACGTATATTATGTTAATCTTCTATTCCTATTCACGCAGATAAGATCTTCGATTTTCTTTGATTTGATTACCGAATGTTTTGCCTTCACATCTGCTCTCTAAATGTTGCTATCACGGTATGTAAGACCGTGGTTGCTATATAGTAATCTATGAATTAGATAATCAATAGGCTTTAATACTTGAAATTCTCAATTAAGATTAATGATACTTGATATCTTCTGTTATTCATTTTTTGCAGAGGAGATATTTGTTTTTAGAATTAAGCCTTGAATTAGCATAGCTCGATCAATCGATTAACGCGTAACGCGGGCGGAGTGCCGCTGCGCTGCGCGAAAGTGGCAGGCGGAAAATTGCAGGGAAGAACGAATAGCTTCTCACAGTAGCCGTCCGTGAGGAAACGAAGCGGCGGCGTTGGAAGGGAACGAGATGAAGTGATGGAGCCCGCATCTTTCCCCCGGAAAGGAACGTTTCCAGGGGCATCTCGCAGGGGGTTTCGTTTTCATTAGTCGGCAAGCGCTCGCATGATCGGGATGCGAACGCCGCGGACCCCATGGACCATCCACCTTCATCACTCGCGGTAAAAGTCGTAACTCGATTATGCGTCTAACTAGCAATTCCAATACTATTAAGAGTCCGAGACGTAAGGGCGCCGGTCGCGCGAGAAACCACCGCGCGCGCGGCGGCGAATGTTTCGTCCGGCTGCGAAAAGCGCGACGTGCCCCGTGAGACTTGCGCGGACAATAGATGATCCGCCGCGCCGCGTTCTCGCGTACCTACGCATAATTTAGGTGGAATCGTGCGGATTGATGCGCCGCGAACGCAATGCTGGCATTGCCGGCAATGCAGGCTCGCGTTTCGCCGTTTCTCCTCTTTCTCTTCCTCGTCGCGCCTCTCCGCTTTCCTCGTTTTCTCTACGTCGCGTCGACGATGACGATGCCGCTGCGGGTTATTTTGTTTCCACGGCACAACGGTACCGCGGTTACGTATTATCGATTATTGACGCGCTCGATGATCGATCCCGCGAGCGATGTAAATCAGGGCTTCGTGAAACGCATTTGATTCTGAAAGGGATATTCTATTGCATATTATTGCGTAACATGTGAGACTACACTTTCGCACGAGTGGCAAGAGCGTGCCGAGTTTTTTTTTTCCATTATTGAATAGCGCGATAATAGTTACTCCGATTTACACCCGAGTCACGATTTCTTCCGCCACGAAAAAGGGAAAATTTTCATATGAAGCGGGAGAGATACTCGGGTGGTTTCCAATAACATTGAAAAATTAGTAGATATTATTTGTTAAAATTTTCCGTAATTTATTTATCTCTTAAGTTAGATTTAATTTAATACGTTCTCGCTGTACGGTCTAGAATTTATTAAAAGTTGATAGGGGCGTATACATGTAATGCCATATTGGATGTGCAAACAATTCTCTTGCATTTTTTTAGTAAGATTAATTATAGATATCACTTTATGTATTGCGTGTAAAATTATATAAGTTTATATATATAAATATATATATTCAAGGGCGCAATTATATATAAAATAATCTACTTTTCTATGATTTAATGTCGATGATTTAATTAATTTATCCAAAATTTAAAATAAGTGTCTCTATATATTATGATTTAATTATAACTGAATCTAAAGTTAATGGAGTAACTTAACACATTCGCAGCCGTTGACGCAATTTTGCATTATTTTAAAATCTATAGTTAGTTGCCGCTGACGTCATTTTACGTTATTCTGTATTTATAGGAAGGCAGATGACTTTATGATTTGTATTATGTTTACTGCAGCTATCTAACAATAAATTGATTTCAAGTTCAGCCAAATGAACATTTGAACGGAGTTAAAAATAGTTTTGATCCGAAAAAGAAATAAATTTCTACACGGCTCCCAGTTCATTATCATAATACACCTTTTTTTCAGAAATGCATTTTATAATTTCTAAAAATATATATCTGACACTTAAAGCGCTATATTTAACGAGATATAAAAAGTATTAGAACCTTGTGTTTTTAGTTATAGTAAATTTACAGTTAACAAGGTACACATAATCGCACTGAATTATAGGTGATTGTTTACAACAGGTGTCTAATCGTCGGTCGCACCAACTGCGGGGAAGGATTTAATCTTTCGCCCACGGATCGACGTAGTGACCCTCGGGCATTCGGTACGGCCGTAAAAAGGACCGAGAGAGCGGCGCGGTATCACGCCGTCGAAAGAAACAACAACGGCGCGTTTATCACACGCGCAACTAATAGAAAATTATCTCTCTAATTTAAATCCTGCGGCCAATGCGCGGCGCGCTGGTGCCGCGATGCATCGCGCGCGCACATCCTTTACGAGCGTTCCGTTTGGCCGTCGTCCCCCGCTGTCCCCCAATCCGCCACCCACCCTCCGCGTCGGTTAACGGGCACGGATATATCCGCCTAGAAATAAAATCGGCGATAGTATCTCCGCTGAATGAACTCTCCCACGCCTATGCCTATTCGCGCTCATCCTCCACCCGCTCGGGCGTGCGTGTGCTCGGCCCGTCCGCTCCGCTCGCTGCACGGTCCGTACTTCTCTGCGTGCGCGCGCATATACACACACGTGTACGCGCATACGCACACGTGTATACGGACGCGTGCATGTAGACGCGAAGAATACGGCGCGCGCCTGTCTGTGTCCGTGTACGGCGCTGCGTGCGTTCACGGGCACGAAGATCTAGGTTCCAAGAGGTCCAGGGGTCCATCGGGGTCCGACCCGTCGACCCCGGCACGTATTCGCCACACCCGCACACCGATGCTTAGGGGCCGCGCTCGCAGATGCTTAGGTGGGGTCCCAGGCCTATACCCGGCAGGTCTTCGTCTTCGTCTTCGCCTCCTCCTCCTCCTCCTCCTCCTCCTCCTCCTCCTTCTCTTCCTCCTCGTCTTCTTCTCACCAACTCTCTTCGCCCTCCCTCCTCTTTCGCTTCCCCCGTCCCCTTTACACCTTTCTTTCCCTTTTCCTCCTTCTCCCTGTTCCTCTGGGTTCTTATCCTACGTTCTCCTTCTTCTTCTGCTTCTCTTCTTCCTCTTTTCTGCCTTCTCTTCTTCGGCGCGGCGCGCATACATGTACATCCGCGGAATTAATAGCCGGTCGCCGCGAAAAAATCGCGGTAATGTGATTACGACGCTGTCTTTCGCTCGTTCGTGCTTACTCGACCCGCCTTGACTCGACTTCCACGTACGTGGCCTTACCTATTCCTTCTATTTGAGACGGAGGTCTCTTCCTGTAACCGGCTAGCTGGTTGGCCTACCCTTTCCTTGGGGCATCCCTCCACGAGGAGTTCCTGCTCGTCGTTTCGATATTCATCGATCGAGGAAAATGATCGCAAGAAATAACGAAGCGCTCGTTCCGCGTGATTCGATCGTCAAATGATCATCCTGAGAATACGCGAGAATTTCGTGAATTGCGGCGAATTGCACATTTATACCCACACGCGTAGATAAATGCATATAACTAATTAGCTCGTCATATCGAAAGGGATATTTAATTACTAAATATTATTAAGATACAATTTTTTTATTGGCATATTTCATTATATACACATATTCATGACATCTCCATTAAAAATATTTTTTTTTATTTCATAAGCAAAATTTATAATTTTTTTAAATTTAATAATTATTATTTGTAAGCGTAACTAGCAAAGTTAAAAATTAATTAAAACAGTTTTCAGATTTTTTTATTTCGTCGTTTAATGAAATTATAATGTATATTCATTTTTACAATAAATAAATATAACCGTATACAATAGCCAGACATTTGATCATTCAAGAGACATCTATTAAGATTTGTATATAATTTGTATAGGCATTCTGAATTATATATATATATATATATATATATATAATTATTTATTAATATAATCACGTCTGTTTGCCAAACTCATTGTGTTAATAAACTGTATTTTCTCGACATCAATATAACCGACGATGAGTCTCGTCGTGCCAGCCGCCAAAGCCCCGATAAGCAAACACATTTTGCAAGAAGGTATCGGGCGGCGTGCGCATGCACGAATTTAAAACGGTCGTTAAACGATGGATTTTAAAGGATCGTTACTCGTGGCGTCCTAAAAGCGTCCTAAACTACCGGGCGCGTTCGACCTCGGAGAGAGAGCCGGGCAAAATCTATAAATCCCGGCAAGTATAACGATCCCCGAACGCTGCCGACGCTATAAAAATCCCCCTTTAACGTCGACCTCGCTCGTGGTAGGCAGAGCTTATGGTTTTGCTCGTTACACGCGCAATGCCGCATTACAGTTTTATATAAATCTGCTGGCCCGCGACCGTTTTGTCGAACGTACCCGGGCCGGGGGGGACCGACCGGCCGACGATTCCGTGGAATTTGCGAGAATATAAATTTCGGATGGCAATCACCTATACGTGGACCAGGCTACGATGCAGTCGGACATTGAATCAGAGGGGAGACGGGCAGGAAGATACGTCCTTCTTCCCTCGACTGTCTTATAAAGCCGCCTCGACCGCTTTCGTTCTTTTGGGTGACTTCGGGTCAGGTCACGTATGCAAATGAGACGACTCTTCGTTGAGGTGACTCGAAAAATCTCAGGAGCACGCAGAACTTCGACCTCGAGACCAGATTTAATTCGGGGAAGATATCTCGGTCGAAGCAAATACCTGTTCTAAATGAATAATTTGAGAGAGAATTGCCTTTTTATTTGGAATTATGATGGTACAATGTAATTTAGTTTAATTAAAATCCGACGTAAAAACTTTTGTAGCTATTTTATTAGTGTTCGAATAGTTCTTTTATTAGTTTTACAATTGACATGAATAGAAAAATTATTATGTGACAATTTTACAACGATTAATTCAAACAGCTAATTTTATAACAATAATTTTAAATAATTATATTACAGATTATAATACGACTCGATTAATAACACCATCCACACTGTAAGACTTATAAATTATTTCCATAGTTGACATAATATTGCCGCGATATAATTACAGCCACGTGTGTAAGTTATAAATCACATTTTGAGAGAGAAAAATTAAAAGGCACTTAATTAGTCAGAACAAGTGCCGAGAAAGGGTCAAAAAATTGCGCAAGCCGGGCGAGCTTTCATTGAATTTAAATGCAAAAAAGCGTGCAGTGTGCCGATGATTCGGTGTCCCGCGGTGAATTGCATTCCCTCCCTCTTCCTTCGTGGCGAAGGTGGAAGCTGCGGAAGGGAAAAGGAACGACGGGAGAGGGGGCAAGGGCGCGTGTACCAGCACGGCGAGTTTAATAAAGTGCACTAACCGCCGCGTATTAAGAAGATTTAGGTGGGTGAGAGCAGCGGGCGCACTGGTATAAATACCAAAATAATAGCGAGGTTATACGGCGTTTCCCTCCGCCTCTCGGTCGGTTGGGCCACCCCTTCCTCCTGCGGTACCAAACGTATGTGGTGGCGCTGGGGCCCCGCCATGGGTGGGCCCCGCGGTGTGTGCCCCGCACACACGCCGGTCTTGTTGTGTAAAATATCATCGCAAACCGCACCCCGATAAATTTCGCGATATTGCCCGTGAAACCGCTCACGATTGGAAATAAGGATGCAAATGATCACTGCTGGGTCCTACTGATGCATCCCGTTTTCGTATACATTCTCTGAAATCGTCATAGGTCAACAGCCATCGCAAAATGCTTGACATCTTTTTTCTATAATATTTCTTATACGTTACCATCCATGTTTCTCACGATTTTGTATAATTATTGTAATTTTTTTTCGCATGGTATATATATATTACATGGTTTTAGAGAAACATACGTTTTATATCGTACATTTGCAGGTATCAGATAGAATAATCTTGTTAAGGTGATATATAATACATCTTAATGACAACGTTTTAGAGTTAGATTACGTTGTGCCGCAATATTAATATTTTTTAATCACATTGAACGAGCTATTAAGTAATTTTTGCTCAGTTCTAATCGTATTTTCACGTATAAAATTACAGGTTTACGACAGCGCGTGTGGGAAAAGAGTATACTTATTTAAAGCATCTCGACATCGGAGATATTATTTATGCTGCTAATTACTTATATTGCTAAATTGACCTAATAAAATACAGTGAGTTATGCATCAATAAATTACGCGATATCGCGCGTAGAACCGGTCGTGCGACATAACGACGTCCGATATAGCGACACGACATTTATCGAAGCTTACAAGCAAGCACACGATGTACAATATCGGGGGCGTTACAACAACGTTGTGTTTTGTAATTATTATTTGAACCCCCATAAACAATGTTATATAGGAATTACCCGGACGCAAAAAGCCCGACTGTTTAGCCACGAACATCGTGCGCGAGCGATTATCGTCGGGAAACGGGTTACACGATCGCATCGCGCGATATCCGTCCTCGATATTGATAATATTACGCTCTTCGGCTATTGTCAGATTATCCTAGAAAAAAATACATGGCACGCATACCGCGCGGCGATGCTTTTGTTGAGCTTTCGACTCCGAAAGCTCGTTCGCTCGACGAAAAACGGAGTTGAGCCGTGACACGATCGCATTAGCGCTCGCGTATGTAACCACGTCGCAACACGGCCGTCGTGTATAGCTGTAATCTATGTATGTACCCGCGAGACCATAAAACCGGGCCGTAAGAACGCAAACGGGCCCGGCCCGAGAGAGAGAGAGAGAGAGAGAGAGAGAGAGAGAGAGAGAGCCGTGTTCCGGCCACGTCAAGTCCGTCCGCCCGGAGACGTAATCTTATTAAACGGCTATTAGCCGCTCGCCGAGGCTTATCAACGTTTAGACATCTGGCAGACACGGGAAGACATTCTCTTACTTCTCTACACGCCTACACGGTCGCGCCTCACGTTCGTGAGACGCGCGTGCTCCCCTTCGCGGCAATGTAACGAGGAATCGCGGCGCGCGTAGAGGAAACGGAGACACGACACGGCCGATCCTCTCTGCCCCCTCTTCATCCGTATATCCATCGCGAAACCCCCTTCGAAACTTTCGACTCGTCGACGTTACTCTCGATACGAAGCGGAAGTCACGTATAAGCGCGCTCTCGCACGCGCGCGCGGTTCGATTCAACTGTGTACCTTTCTGGCCGCGGCTCGGACGTCTCCTCGCCGCGGCCGCAGTTTCTCTCTCCGCCTGGTTTAACGGATCCACAATCTTGCAGAGAGCCGTCATCCCAGGTGCACCGCGGGCCGGCACCGCGCCGCGATGATGGGCATCTCGGACAGGGTAGGTGGATGCAACAACTCAACCGAGTTATGCGCATCGCCCGAGTGAAAATTTTGATCGGCCCTCAGCCTAGACGACGTCGGCCGGCTCTACACTGTTTGCTCGTTGACGTTCGACCGTTAGCCCGTAACAACCGTTACTTATTGTCGAGAATGCCCGTGAATTTCGCACGGATTGCCAGGGTTCAAATATTGCGGAAGTAATTTCAAATGTATCGCTGTATACGTAACTTATTCTGGGAGCTTGATATCATTTCATATACTTTGTTTCTCAGGAACGTTACTTTACTTCGTATAGATCGGTAACTGCGAGAGAGAGAGAGAGAGATCGCGCTTCTCCATGTGAATTAATCGTATCGGAGGTATCTGTGCGTGACGTAACGTTAGAAGAAATGATCATTCCCGGTTCGTGATACTGAACGAATTCATCTGCATATCTGTATTTACCCGCACTTCCTGCTTTTCAAGGAACTCTATTCGACTCTCTTCCCGACCCTTTATCCATCTCTCACGGCCGTTCGTCGGAGTTGAAAAAGATTCACCCACATCGGTCACTCGGCCGATCCGGCCGACGACATTCGACAGCGGGGGGCCGTAATGTTTCCCGTCAGTACGTCAGTCATTTCGATCGTAACACCGACCGCGGGCACCAGGCATCAGCGCGGAGGATAGGAGGTCGCGGGGGAAAGAGTGCAGGCAGGACGACCCTACAGGAATTCGGCCGACGCGCGTCTCGCCGTGTACAACGATCGAGTTCATGACTTTTTGGTCTCACGATTGGCGATGCGTGGAGCGTATTCCGAGCGCTTGGCTCATACGAGCGGGATCGGCCAAGAGACGTTTCTGGGTGTTGCCTAGTTTAACGAGAGGAGAAAACCTGTCTTCTGATCGCACGATAGACGAATCTCACTGCTGTTTCATTTTTTCAGATGATTGAACGTGCGATCGTGACAAAGTATAAAGTTAAATAAACAAAAGTTTCTCAAAAGAAATAGTTGTATTAGCGGAAACAATTGTATTGCATTATAATAATTCTTATGAACCTACCATAGACGTATGTCTATGGAACCTACATTTAATATAAAAATATTATATAGCATCGATATAATCTATTGTTTTTAATAAATTTCACGAAGACGTTGCAATTATTCTTCTGTAAAAATTTAGACCAAAGACAGAAGTCTTATAAACTTAAAAATTTTTGAAATCTTAATCTGAACCTGCGATTAACACATATACATTTTAAACAACTAAAATACTTTGATTTAATCCTCGCAAGCGAATAAAAACGGCAAAAATTGGCACTGTTGGCCTAAACCCCGCTCGGATCTCGCGCGATCTCGAAGCAGAGGCTCTCGAGCGCGTACGACGAGGGCGCGTGCTATCTGAACCAGAATCTCAATCGAATTGGCTGCAGAGGTTCGCACGCTTCGCGCGACAGGGCAGGAGAGCCGGGGCTACGCGCGAGAACG
Organism: Temnothorax curvispinosus; assembly: GCF_003070985.1. Lineage (NCBI taxonomy): Eukaryota > Metazoa > Arthropoda > Insecta > Hymenoptera > Formicidae > Temnothorax > Temnothorax curvispinosus. Next base: position 38,832 of record NW_020219360.1, on the reverse strand, counting down.
GGACGGAAGCGACGAGGCGAGGCGGTGGACAAGAGCGCTGGGTAGTCTCGTGTATCGGAACGAGCGCGGCCGACACCTTCTTGCTCTTGTTTGCCACCGACTGCGTGTAATTTCTTAGCAAAGGCGTTAATGAGGGGCTTGGCTCGGCACGGTAGATCACCGGACGGCCAGAGCCGGCGGCGGGGCTGAAGTCGCCGCGCGCGGGCCCGGCCGTTCTCGCAAGTTGACTCCTCCCTGCGTCTCTCTCGCGCCGCGAGGTTCCCACCTCGTTTCCGCTCGCTCGGTCCATCCAGCCGTCTCTCTCGCCCCGTCTCCGCGTCTTTCCTACTTCTTGCCTTCGTCCTTTATGTGGCTTTTTCCCTGCCCGCACGACGGACGAAGGTGGTGTGTTCACGAGCTGTGTGCGCCTCGAGGTAGCGCTACCGTGTACCTGAATTCCGATCTACGCTCCGATACCGGACTCAAGCTGGCCGAGGAAGTATCTAGATGCCAGGGTATCCAGGATACTGTTCCTTCGCGGTAAGCCACGGCACCGAGGCATGTTTCCAGGGAGCAGAGGACATAGGCGCACGGGCGTCTCTCATCGGTTTCCGCTTTCTTCCCGCTTTATCGAGAAATTAATTTATACATGAAAATGACATTAAGATTATTGCTATCGTGTGAATGTTATACAGCAGAGAGAGCGCAACATTTACTACATTGCTATTATTACTCATTGTAATGTATTATGTGATGTGTATACCTATACATATTTCTACATTGTATATTCTTTTTTCCCTTTTCTCAACACACAGATTTCTTTTGTGTAATAAGACGATGGCAAATACGTTACAAACATGCAGGATTAACCGGTGGAAGAGTTGTTGACCATATTGTGAAAGGGATGCTATCCCGCGTACAATGTACTCAGCGAATATTTTCGTATTTACAAAAAACTGATTCCTAACTCTTCTTTTAATCCGAAAGTTAAGACTTCACGGAATTAAGCGCTTGCCACGGTCGAAAGGCGAAGGGATATCGCTGGCTGAAGGAGAAAGAATATCGCGCGGTGGAAAATCGAGAAGGACGGCGATGGACAGACGGGAGAAAGAAGATAAGGAAGGCAGAGCGAAAGAGAGCGACGGAGAAGTAGAGACTAAGAGAAAAAGAGAGAAACGAAGAATCCGTGGACCTCTTAAGCGCGATACCCGGGGAGTTTATTAATGCAATGTAGCGACGCTTGACCTTCTTCCCTGTTTATTTTATTTTTAATTTATTCCTCCCACCAGGGGCGTTATAAAAGCTCAAGAATAGCCGCACTCGTTCGGGGGTCTTCGCCCTGTAGCGCCCTTCGCTGCGCGCGCGCGCGCGTGCGACGTAGCGGCTGCGGCGGCCGGCGAAGACTGCGTCGACCGCGGCGATTACGTCGATTTATTAATAACCCGGTTTTCATTGGCATTCGGTCGCCATGCAAAAATTGCGTTTACTGCTCTGTGGGGGCCCGACCTTTGACCTCGCCGCGCGACCCCGTATCGTACGTGTAGGTGGCACGACCAGTTTTTCGCCCGTGCGCGTTCTGAACATTCGTTTTCGTGCGTCGCGAATATCCGCCTCCTTCTCTGTTCTTCGCTCCGATCTTCTTCTACGTTTGTCCTCGCGGGCGGTCAGCTGCCGCGATTGCTGCTCCTGCTATCGCCACCGCTATTGCCGCCGCTGTCATCGTTTCTGCCATTCCGTCGTTGAAATCGAGAGAATCGTATGGCGGCTCTATGTGAACGAAGGATATGGAATTCGCTCATAAACCAGCCAGAAAAATGATCTATATACCACTTCTACCGTCGGAGAAAACGCGAGATGTATGAGAAAATAAAGGGTGAGAGAGGGTTAGAAAGATAAGGAAATAACACCACATTTTATTTATATGCACCGATAATGTTATTAACGATACAATTTTGCAAAAGATGCAAATTTTTTAAATCGAAAATAGCGACTGCCTATCAGCGTCAAAGAAAAATATCCGCCTGCTTAGAAGTAATGAGAATTTCGACGTTACCGGCGATAGAACGACTACTTGAATCAATAATCTGGCGAGAATCACAATACAGTTCCAAGAGATTCAACAGTATTGTAGATACATATCTGAATAACGAACTCGAGGGTTGCGTGGCACGCAAGGGGGTAAGCTCTCTCTCATCCGTCCTCTCCTCTTATCCTCCAATCTCTCTCCAATCGTTTTAATTATCTCTCGCTCATCGGAACGCTATATTTCCCGGTTATTTTTTCCACGTACCGGCCGATCTTAAATAACTGGCGCGTACCCGGCGCGAAGCGTACCGTGGCGGAAGGCGATTTAGAATAAATCAATAGTGGTATGCGATCTTGAAGTCACAATGGACGACCGGGGTCTATAAGGAATCGGCGGAGTGGCCGCGCAGTAATTTTCCCACGTGTCCGCGGCTTATCTCTCTCTCCTCTCGGCAAACGGGGCCCGGCGATCCCTCGATGTCCTGTTCACCCGGGAGCATCGTTTAACCGATGTCGCTCAAGCGCGCTGCGCCGCGCGGCATTATAGTGGCGCATTGCTGCGCTGCTCCGGCTACAGCTATGCGAGCGGTGGCGCATCTACGCGCGTCTCTATGCGCATCGTTGCTCGCAATCAACATACCTGCTCGTAGTTCGCGAAAAATCGTCGCGGAGTCTGATGGGATTTATTTCGCGACTCACGCGACATTCTCCCCAAGCCGCCCTCGAAAGCGATTACGTTGTCGTGCGGTCTCTAAATCGTTTGTTGTACGATATATATAAAACTGAATAAGTGACGTGAGTTCCGCTTAGTTCGAGTTACAATTAACTTCTTGACCCGCCAGTATAGAAACGAAGAATTATCTTCTCTCGAACTAGATTATCTTCAAATCACGAATCCCATCTTGCTCGAGTGAAAATAATCCGATCAAGCTGTGAAGCTTAAATAAATGTGTGTACACAAGAGCGTTGTTCGGACGGAAAGAGAAATAAGACAGGCGAACAAAGTGTTCATCATTTTCGTTATTCGCGTAATCCTATTGCGCCCTGCTGCCACCCTCGGCGTCACTCTCCATGCATCTCCGCCATTTGGCGTGCCGATCCGAGACGGACAAAACTTAAACCGCGACTGTGAGAGGCAGGCCGCTCATAAAGCACACGGTATAAATCAGGAGGCCCTCCTTTCTTATAGAAGTAACCATCTTCCCCGATCTCCCTGGCTCTCCTCTCGTTTCCCTTGTATCCCTTCGCGATTCGATACTACTCGTCCACTTGGCTGACTTTAACCGTAACCTCGGAAGGCACACCACGGCGGGTAATTACGTCAGGGGGTTCGCCGATCTCTCGTGGAATTTAAGTAAAACGCTGCATCGGCCATTAAGCGCGTCGATTGTTCGCCTAATGGTCATTACTTGGCGTTCGGTTATTTGCTTTGCCTTCGACCCGAGCAACAAACGGGCGCGGCCTTCGACGTACGGCCGTACCGTTCGCGATTAATCGCGCGTATTGGTATGCCCAGCTATTAATAATAATTAGCGGTCGAGGAATTGCTAATTAGGTTAGACGGAGTAATGACTCGCCGCTGATACCGTGCGTTCGCCGTATTAATGTTAGTGAGATAATTGCACGCTCATCGCCGCCAAGCGAGAGCGGCGGTCACCGAGACGCAGCGGCATGCGACCGGCGGCCGAACACTAAAAAGTATAATATTTCATTGCGTATTCCTCCCCTCCTCCTCCACCTCCTCCTTCTCCCGTTGCCGCCTGTCCCATCCGCGAGGTATTACGGACACGTTCGAGTAAGCGCAACTCTGAGAGGCGAGTTAACGCCAGGCATGCGACGCGTGACTAGCGGCGAATGAGGCGAGTTACGCGCGACCAAAGCGCAACGCTCCGTGAAAGCACTGTCTCCGCTGCACACAATTGCTCGCTTGTAGGAGTCCATTATTCGATACCTTCGAAATTCAATTCCCCGCTATAGGGGCTTATATTCTGTAGGAAGTGGTATCTCAAATAAGGAATTATGATGAGAAAGGCGTATACTTTCTCATTTCTATTTTCATTCAAACTAGGCAACGTACCAGGCATATTTCATTTCGTATAAAACAGCTTAGAAGACATAAGAATATTGCGAAAGAAAGATGAAAGCGAAGGATTTAGGGCAAAGGTGGAGTAAATCTATGATTTTTAAGCACGATATAATTTCTCTCACTTTCTGATGATGTTTTAGTCTAGTAAAGTTTCTGAAAATTATTATTAAACATTATTTGAAGATGAGAGAACTTGACTCGTGAGATTATCAGTATTGCATACTCCGCTGTAAAATGTAGTTACAGATGTTTGCAACATTAGTTCTATTTCGATCGTGTATCAAAGTTGCGTAACATCGATCGGTGTTCCGCCCAATAATGGTTATCATTGAGACGCCAATTAATCAGCAGGCAATCAATCAAACGTGATTACGGCATACGCACGATATCCCGTGTCACGTAACCCGACGACGACGTTATATGGTACGGGGAAAGGCGCGTCCGAAGCGGTGAACATCTCTTCCGGCGGGAGGGAGTCACACTTTACTCGCCCCGCGGTCGTGGACGAAGCGAAATCGCGCGTATCGTCTAACCCCGCGACCTACGCCTCGTGACAATGTTTCAGCCGACGCTTTCACCGAGGCTCGCCAGTCTCTAACGATCGTCCGATCGCGTAATTTTCAGAGCAGAAGGCACGATCCGTGTGCTGCGACTTGCTGATGCTCACTGGCAGAAAATGTCAGGAGCGTTCAACTAATATGACGCATCATTGCGAAAAGAGATATCAAAGGATGTAAAATTGACGTCGAAATCGATGGATAAAATTTGAAAGTTTACAGTTACGTCTCGATAAATTTCCCGTAACGATATATCTTCATTAATGGCGAATCGATTCCTGAATAGATCGGATCCATAAGTTTCTAGAGTAATTGTTTATAATGCGTATATAATATTGATTGCGTAAAATTTTTGTGGCAATTAGACTCATTAATTGTAATCCACGTTGAGACTTCTCGGAAACGAGATTTGCAGACGAAAGTCGAGTGCGAGAAATAGCGTCCGAGCGGCATCTAATACTTAAATAGACATTAAGCCACAATCCGTGAGCTGCTGAAACCCGCGGATTCAACGCGGAGAGACGTAACAACCGCTACTTAGCACGCGTTAACGCGTCTATCACTCGCGTTATTACCCGCGATATCATAATAACATTTCTGCGGAAGATTCGCTCGGCGTTCGAGGTGCCTTCCTCATGCGGAAGGGAACCTCGCCGTCGGGGTTTATCGGCGGCGGCGCATCTTTCGAATCTGCTGCGCGAGAGATAATAGGATAGCCGTCCAGTCGTGCCGCTTCATCGCGTCGCTCGGCGCGATGGTAGCACACGAGAGCGTGTACGGCATTTTCTGGCGAGAGAAGGATACGCGCGCGCTTATAGTTTAGACTGACCATCGTGGGCATCGTGCGCGCACGCGGCGATATAGATGCACCTACATTAGCGGCGGGGTACGGGGGCGGCTGGATGACCCGCGGTTAGACTTTCACCCGCACTCGGCGCGACCTCACGCATACGCGAGCGGATCCTCTCTCGTGGCTCCGAACGTCGTCTCACGGACGGTGACGAGAACGGCACGGTTAAAAAAAAAAAGAAACGGTAGGAGGAGGAAAAGAAGTTATACAAGAACGCGAGGCAAGGGAAGGGAGAATGAGAATGAAAAAAAAGGAGCAGGAGAATGGAGAACAGAGCGAAGAGGAACCGCGCATCTCTAGACAACGTTGGTAAACGAGAGAAAAACGTGGCATAGAGGAGGAGGTGGAGACGGAGAAGGGGAGAACAAACCAGCACCTGTACCCTTATAACATATAGCCCCCTCTTCTCCCGTCACTCTCTGCCTCTTTCTTTCTCTCTCCCTTTCTTTCCCTTCTTTTTTCTTTTTTTTCCTCTCGGATCCGAATGTACATACTCTCGTATATACCTATCCGCGGGTGTCGGATTATACGTGGGCCGTTTGTTTGATGGTGAGTATGTACAGGACCGTCGTACGACACGAGTTCTCGATCCGTTCGCCGCGTCTACGCCACTGGAAGTTATCCATCAGCGATCTGAGAGATTTCGCACGAGAGAATATACGCGCGCGCCGCTGCCGAAGGAGAACGTTCTCGCCGCGGCTCGCTATTTGTCTTCCGCAAGACCCGATACCTTTGGCTACCTCAACGCCTGCGCCATCCGCGGGAAGAAAGAAAGAAAGAGAGAGAGAGAGAGAGAGAGAGAGAACACCGAGATGCAATGAAATGCGAAAATTAAATATGAAGGTTCAGGAAAATAAGCAGTACAATAATAATTGCTCTCGGGAAAAGAATGCGAATTATGCAAATTGTTTATTTGCATCTTTTTGCGTCAATCACAATTCTATGGGGATCGTATTTCCGATCACATTACATTACATTACATTTACCGATATTGTGTCATTTGGTCAGGCAACGTTTGACAATGAAACGTCCGAGAATGTTAAACCTTTCTTTGTTACAATATTGCGATCCAAGCGGTTTACGATCGGCGGAAAAGATTTCCCACGATACAAATAACATATTTCGACGAAAGTGACTGAAACGAATAATGTTAGCACCGGTAGGCGGATAGAGTACGGCCCTGGGACCGCGTATGCGACTTTACGTAGAAGCGTCTGTCTCTATATGTAAAGTGTAGGCGGCACTCCTAGCAGGTGCTCATTAGATTACAGGGACGATGTTCGAGATGTTAGCCACCTTTTACTCACTACTCGAGAGGCTTCCACGCGAGATTGGGATCTCCGTGCGGTTCTTTCTACGACGTCGTTCGGGCCTTTCCCCATCTTCAACCCTTCCTCTCCGTTATATCCGTGTCCATCCTCCTCCACCCATCCTCCTCGTGTTCGTCGATGTTTCTGATTTTTACGGGAGTCTGAAATCCGTACGGCATGCACTTACGGGTCTCGTTCTATTGGTTTTTATTGTCTTTCATCGATCGATTTAGGTGTGTGTGTTGGGTCTGTTTTTTTTTTTACTTTCAACAATAGGTAGAGAGTCGTAGTTTCTTAACAAAATTTATTTAATATTGTACCAGAATTATTTATATTGTATTATGAATGCCACGGTCAATAAATTACAATTTTTGTTGACATATTTCAGAATTGTCATCGGTATTTTTATTATTTGGACATATCTGCTGCTTGTTTAGACATCTTTGACAGTGGATTATCATTTAAACTATTGTTTATTCAATCCATTCTTAAAAACCAACATTCCTGGATCCATCTTAGGCAGGACAGATTCGCATCCGGATCGGCATCGCACAGACAGGTAGTGCGTCTATCGCAGCAGGAAGTCGGCATACAAATGATAATCTGAAGTCCCGGTCGTAGTCCGCACACTATGTTGGACGTAGAGAGCCCGCGTGCGCGAGCACACGTATTTATGCGCGTCCACGCGTGTAACTTGCGCCCACCGCGACCAGGGCGCCGGGTCCTGGGAGTTGAATTTGTCGCTCCATATCTCGTCCTGGAATTTATGAAAGCCGGCCTCGCCATAATTTACGCGGCCGTGCTTGAGCGTCGTAAATAACGGCGGGCACAAAGCGGGGAAGGTGCAAGAGGTGGTCAATGGTGGAACGGAATTCGGGGCTGGCGGTCCATTGGATTGATAACGTTGCCTCCGTTGTCCTTTGTACGAATTTGCATTGCGTTTAAAAAATCGCGCGTTTCCTCGCATTTTCCAAATACAGATTTGTTATAATTTTTGCACACATTTTTTTATTTGATATAAAAGTTTGTTTTTTAAAATAATATTTCTTAATTGCATTATGAAAAAGTATGTATAATTATTTGTATAGTATATACTCGTGTGTTAAAGAAAGATAGAAAATGTATTAAAGAAAATAAATTTCGAGATTTTTCGCCGGATCTACTTTCGCGAGATCTCTAAACTCGTTGCTCCTTTCGTCGTCCGCTGTACAAGCTCCAATTACCGTATACAGAATCTAATTACTGCCTAATTAGGACGATCATGTATCGTCAATGCGATTGCATCGAACATCGAGTTAAGGACTGGTGTACGTGTGTGGCGATGAGCCATATTTTCCTTCCGCGAGCAACTTTTCGATACAACGGTGAAAATGATTAGCAATGGAGCGACACAGCCATTCGACCGCGGTCGTACATTAATTACGGCTGCACCGAGTGTGAAACACTCGTATACCGTAATTTCCATTCACGATATTATCGCGCGACTCGTCGAATCGTCACAAGTCGCTCATTCGGGCGGATTAAACGCGGGCCGGCTTTTGATCGAGTCCGCGATTACGCGGACGGAGGCGGTCCTGGATTACAAATACACCTGCATTCTTGACACGGAAGTCGGGCTGCCGGGTCTCCCCGTTACTCGATCGCATTAGCATAATCGAACGGCCGATGTAGCACGTCCCCGCGAAATGTCTCGGTGTCTCGATGCCACACGGCAGGTCGACAATGTGCTGACCGCAATTACGGCCGCGAGATGGAATTATGCGTCTGCAAACACGCGTGACAGGCCTCTAGCTCGGCCCGGAGGATGCCCTCTCGGTCTGCTCGTAGAACGAACAAACGGAGAGTGGAAGGAAGAGGAAGGTAGAATAGGGAGAAACGCGTTCTCGCGCGCGTTTCGCCGCGCCGCGAGGAGGAAATGTGGTAAACTGGCGGCCGCGCCGCTTAATGACGATGTTAATTAATATATTTGAAGCGTCGGCGACGTGGCGCGAGACGGTACGAGACCGACCGCTCGTCCCGATTAGCATAAGCAAATCCGACGAGGCGACTCCGTGCGCGTTGCTAGAAGTGTTAATTCCTTGCTAGGCCGCGCAGTGGTCTGGCAGTTCCTGATGTGAATAGGACACCGGGAGAGGGAGATTGACGAGAGAGATACCGTAGTAGAACAGCGGTACAGGTCGCGAACAGCGTTGAAGAAAGAGGAAACTGCGAGAAGCTACATAGAGAAAAAGACATATGGGACCGAAAGCTGTAGGTTTATGACGAGTGGAAGTAAAACGAAGGATGAGTGGTCCCATAACGTATTTAAATTACCGAATATTTAAAATGAGTTAAAATAGGGTAGGAAAGGTAGGATAAGAATGCTAGATAAACATCTCCTAAAGAACCGCAAACGTATCTGCACGGAGAAAGAAATTTTGGCGATGCTGAAATAAGTACATTAAAAAAAGGAGCATACATAGAATGAGAAAAAAACTCCACCAATAATAAGGTGGAGGAGGAATAGGTAGACAGGCGAGAAGAGCGGCGGCTAGAGGAGGCAGGAGATATCGGTGTCATCGTCGAGCGCGAAACGATGCGTGTGTCCAGCGCGCGGCGGAGCGTCCTCTTAATGCGAGCCGAGTGCTCGGCAAACAGAGTCGCATTAGTGCGCACCCGATCCATTAATGAAATCAAAACGGACCTGAGAGAGCAGCGTTCCTTTCGCTCGATTGCGTCATTACAGTCGGTCGACCGGTCGATCGGTCGGTTGACCGGTCGGTCGGTCGGTCGGTTGGTCGATTGGTCCGGCACGGCGTGATGGATCAACCGTGGGATCATCGCGCAGATCTACCCGCCGCCATCGGCCGGTTATGTCACACCATTATTTAATCCTTTATTTTTTCTACGCCGTGTATACGTGTCCGTTCGTATATTTCGTCCGTATATTTCGTCAGAGTCTAGTCGCGCGCGCGCGCGCGAGCGGGCTTGTCATTAATGCGCGTAATAACAGCCACGAGGGACAGTCGAGGGATCTTTGATATAAATTATACGTTGGCAAAGATATCGCCGGTTGTTCGTTAGCCATAAATAGCATTCTGCGAGAGCAGGAATTTGTTTCGTCCCTGCAGCTTCCCGTTGTGTTCAACAACCGAAATCTCGACCTGTGATCGATTTTTGATCGACAAATTGTGTATCAATGAATACATGATATTAACTGTTACGTAACTCCATACATCATTAAATATAAAGAGTGAAATTTAAATCAGTACCTTGAAATAATATTTTGTTATTTTTAACTACCATTTAAATTAACGACATATTGAGTAGTAGTAGTGGCGACTTATAGAAATGTTTAAAAATTGAGTATAATTTGACACTACGAATTTAACAGTGTAACTTTATAAAATGAAAATTGCTAGAAAACAGAGTAATTTATAATCCAATCTTATATCCAAAATCGTTTTAAATCTGATCTTAAAATGATATTCAGCCAATGAAATGATCGTATAGCATCTCGAGTTTGTACATATATATATATTTGCGATAATCTTAATTATAAAATCAGTCGATGAATCAGTCTATGAATACCTTTATAGAAATCTGAAATTCTTTCGTGAGGTCGACTTTAAATGGGAAAAATCATATGTACAAAACAAGTTGATGTTAATTCTTTTTAATTGCTAATTTTGATCGCAGTGATATTTATGATTGTGCGGAATCGTAAAGATATACGATCGGAGAAAACCGCTCGGTCTCTATTCATTCTCCGGTTCGTCGGGGCTAATAAAATTCCGGAAGTCGCGATACGACGAGTCGCGAGCAAAACCTAAAAGGCGCTCCTGCGATCGGCGAGTCGATCGTCGCAAATCGTCGCAAATCTCTTCGGGAATGGAGGCCGGAGGGCCACGCATCCAGCAGTATCGACGGCACGGTATGTGCCGATACATATACGGTCGCGACGACCGGTGAATAATACCGGTCGCCCGATTTGTACGCTATTAGCATGAGAGAATCTCCGATCGCGCCGGCGTAATTCTTTATCGGGCGACCGTTACTCCGTGAAAATCGCTCGTAAAGACTCGGTGCCAGACTCGTGAGCGTATACGTCCGAGTCCTTTATTGCTCCATTCTTCTAACCGCACCGGTCTACTAACGACGACGCACGGCGACGACCTATTAGTATCGGACGCGACGTGTATAAATCCTCTTATCTCGCTTTAATACAACCTGCGCTCGGCTTTCGATTTTCCTGGTCGCGATGAAAATAGAACCGCAGATACAGTTCTTGTGAGATCTCTCCTTCGCGTTAACCGTTTCCGCAAACGGATTTCCTAAAAATTGCGATATACGCCAAGCAATTTAAACGTACTGTTTAAATACAGCTTCATTTCAATGCATTAATTTCACACTTTGCTAGCTCCTCTCTGTCTCTTTTTCTCTCTACACCTCTGTGGTCTCTCGTATGAAATTTTAATGCGAGCAGCTGCGCAGAACTTTCGACGGCGCGCTAAAATCCGAGCTCTCGATTCGCAAGTACCTCGTAACTTTTGCGGAATGGACGCTTAATTGTTGTAATTTCCTACTCGCACGGCTGCTGGCGTATACAAGGACGTCCTTAATTGCTCTATTCTTCGCGTAGCGTTCGAGATACTAACTGCCGCGACTTATTCCTATCTGCCGCGAGTTATGTACAGACGAATATCGTTGCCCCCCATATTTCTGCGGATACCTCGCGGCTCTCTCTCCTCTCCGGGTTTTCTAGTCGTAGGACTCGGCACGCTGATAAAGAAACCCGTACTATCGTTACGGTAACGACGCGTACACGCGTGTATCTCGGTAATGAAATACTTTTTAGACGTCCCGCCGCATAACGAGCGTGTATGCAACTTCTGCGCTGCAAGGGCTTTCCAGACACAATCGCGAGAAATCTGCAGCTGGAAGTACGCGTGACTGTGCAACAACAGTCGACGGACAAAGCAATCGCTTGATGCCCTCCGGGAATATTTAAATCGGAATTTGCGTTACGCGTACCTGAATTAAGTTTTTTGCATTATTGTCGTACGTGAATTAAGTTTTTTGCATTTCGATGAAGATGCATTATGAATGTAAAAAACTACAGGATGCGATAATCAATGTGTACGTTCAAAGGAGGTCGTGTTAAAGCTTGAAGATGGGTTTGACACGTGTTTCATATTTACGTAAAATCCGATTATATAAAATATCCTCTTCTCTCCCCCCCTCCCTCTCTGTCGATCATTAAATCAAAACGTAAATATAATAGTTGTTTAGATTCTAAGTGTCGATATAGTTAAAGACACTCGCGATATATGTTGGACTAATATTCAATCTACGGTCTATCGTCGGGCAACAATTTATCGCCGATCGGCCGTTTCGTAAAAGGCGGAAGGAAATCGCGGGATCGGTCGTGATCGAGCGGGCGCTGGCGCAAAATCGACGGGTCTCTCCGTGTACTTTCCAAACGCACTGTACGTAAGTATCCGAGTGCAAGGTGCACGGTATTCTCAACAGTTTCCACCGTGCGTTATACATAATGGAGGTTAGCCGCAGGATGGTAAATCACAAGACGCCATGCGGGCGTAGTTATATCGTGCGTGCGTGATGGAAGATTAGTACGGCATTGTGCGAGCACCGTGGAGGCACGCGATGATTTATCGCATACGAAAACGCGTAGGGTGACTCTCTCGCCAATGATCGCTACCTTCGCGCGGACGACGTACCGAAACGGAAAGTCGTCGTCTCGCCGAGGCATGCCGTCACGTGTCATTCTCGAGAATGCCGTAAAGTCGATTTTACACCGGTCCGCCGGACAGCGACGTTGGACGGCGTCGACTAATCGGTGTTGCGCGTTGCAAATTTCACATCCCGATATCCCGGGGCCTCAAATACATCTGCGCAAAAATTTAAACGGATAAAAATTTCAGAAATCGAATATTCGAAGACGCTAAGATCTCTGATTTGCATTCGAAATCTCGTGGAAACAAGCGGTATCGTAATGAAGACGAATATTTTCTGTTCAAAGGCGACTATTCGAATCGCCGCAAAGAGACTGTTAGAGAGCAATGGAGAAAATGTGCTGGTCCGTGATTATATCCTCGCACGCGCGACGAGGATAAAGGCATGCACTTAAAATTCGGAACGGGCCCGAAACGGCGTTGGGGAACAACGAGCGCGCGTGAGAGGATATAGCTGCACCGGCGACCGCCGTACGAATACGAGACAAAACCGCACTACTGTAAATGGTAGCAGCCTGCAATCATCATATTTCTTGATGATGGCCGGCCCCGGGTCGGGGTACATAGGAACGTGCATGCGCGGGGACCGAGGATAGTCGGGTCCCTTCAAGAGAACCACGAGGCCGAACCGCAAAACCGTTCTGTTCCTTATTGCTCGACCTCCGCCGGTCGCGCGCTTCTCTTCTCCACCCTGCAGCACTAACGTACTGGTCGCGGCTAGGCCGGAGCGATTGAGACCACAGAGCACTTAAGAGACCCCCGTACGTGGAACGCTCCGACGACGACGACGTTCAACCTGATTTCTCCATTGACCCCTCGGCGATGGGCATTTGAACTGAATTATTTGGTAGAGAGCGATTTCGCGGTAACGCAGAGAGCAACTTTAGTCGACCTAACTAATCGACTGAACGAGAGTTTACATTCTCCAAAGCGAAGTATATATAATAACAGATCTCTGAGATGAGAAACTAAGAAGATACAAAAAAAATTTTTTTAAATCAGATTTTATACATATAAAATTTATTTATAATTCGTAATTAGCGACAATAAAAAAGATATTTGTCTTTATTATACATATATATATACATGTATGTATTTCTGTAATTTAATAATTGTGTAATTAATATCATGATTTATTACAATTTTTTATTTCGTGTTCTAAAAATGCATCGTGTTTATATTTAGAGTTATTATGATATTACAATTAGTTGTCTCTGCGTATCCAATACGGTATTTTCGCGATCCAAATGAACGATTGCAGAGCAAGTCGGTGAGAGCGCGAGCTCGATGCACTTAAGTTAATTAACTAATTACAGCGATATATGAGAGGATCTCAGGGGAATGGCAAAGGGAAAGGGAAACGCGACAAGCGGGAGAAAAGGCGAATTTGCCGGATAAGAAATTGGAAAGCATAATAGGGTATTTGATGTTCTTCATTGCAACAAGGATGTGGTTGTGTATATCAAGCGGTACATGAGCACGCATGCCGCGTACAGACAGTGTTATACGGAAAGACGACTCGCTCCGCGGCTAACAACATACCCGTGTTTCTATGCTGCACCGTGCACAGCGTGTGATTACGTAACTATTACTATCACTGTTACCGCCGCTGTAATTATGACTCTAATTACGGTAACTCCGATAATTATATCTTGATGCATTCAAACGTGCAATGCCATGTGATGACTGGATCAAGTACTGCTCTATCTCTTATTTTGTCTTTCTACTATGCATTTAGAACAAGAGGGATGCAGGAATTGTAGAATGCGATGCAATGACGTATTTTGGGAAAATGCGTTTTATAAGAAGAACTTGTAATTAATTTATACAATTTAGACAACAATATACTTTTTCTCTTTGATTAATTGTTTGAAAAGATCTTGATGTTTTGATTTGTTATCTCCAGCAATGTCTCGTGACGCTTCGATCGATTCTCCATCAGAACAAAAAAAAGGAAGGCCAGACGGGTGTAGATCGGTTCAGAAGTCACGGATTCCAAGGTCAGCGAATGGAATTCTCTCGAGCGATGTATAACTGCGCGCGGAATTCGTGCTATAAATCAGACGCTGGGAAACGAAAGAAATGCGGTGCATCGTCGTGGTAGTCCCTGGTGGCCCGTGTAGCATTTCGCTGCTCGCAATGTGCTGGTAGTATTTTGTGAGAGTTTCGGAGTCCAGCACGCTCCGGACTGCGAGGGAAGTCGCAGAGTGTCGTTGTAAAACGTAATGCCATGCCGGGAATCGGGAGGTCGGAGCCATCCTGTAGCAACAAATTGCATTGTTTGGCCATTGGTGTTAATGTCGTTCAGCGAGCTCATTTAAATAGCGTTGCGATGCCGATGGCCGCTAAACATTTCGAACTTTGATTTTGAAAACATAGAACTTACCCATGACGTGTTAGATGATCCTGCAAGGTTTTTGTATAGACGAGCACAGTAAATAAAAAAAAAAGATGAATAGAAAAAAGCAAAAATGAGAAGCAATAAAAAATAGAGGAAAAACCGCTCGCTATCTTGAGATCTCCCTTGGTGACCAAAGTCTGACTGGGGGCACAACGAAGGCGCGGGGTGACGAAATAAAGGGTACGATTTACGAGGCAAGGCAACTGCGCGGTATAAAGAAGCGGCCGGTCTTTAATCAGAGCAAAGCAGAGTGCCCAGTTAAGCGCACGGTTCAAGCGGCAGAAGGAGAGAAAGAGGAATTGAACGGAGAGGCTGGAAACGGGAGGGGAAACGGAGGAGCCAGCGCGAGCCCATGCGTCATTGGATTAAGATTGTAACCAAATTATTCATCCGGTAGGCGTCCCGCGTAAGATACCAACACGAGCAGAAGTCAGGTACGCGTAAAGGCGTTGCTTTGCAACGAGCGATAACACTGGCTGATATATGGGGACCACACAAAGCGCGTAACGGGACCTTAAATCGGAATTAATAG
This sequence comes from Temnothorax curvispinosus, assembly GCF_003070985.1. Taxonomy (NCBI): domain Eukaryota; kingdom Metazoa; phylum Arthropoda; class Insecta; order Hymenoptera; family Formicidae; genus Temnothorax; species Temnothorax curvispinosus. The sequence goes on along the minus strand of NW_020219360.1, from coordinate 23,357 downwards.
TGCCCTTTGCAAGACCCCGCGGGACCTTCGTATATAGGGATCTCGTTTTTACTCATTCGAGCGGATCTCGTAAATCGGTAATAACGAGAAATAATTGGTAAAAAAAATCAGGTAAATGGCATGTATCTCGCGTGACAAATGCAAAAACCGCGAGAATTTATTGGTAATTCTAATATAATAATTTAACATGTTTAGGAACGTGATATATTGCTAGAAATTTAAAAAAAAATAATTGCTATATTTATTTCATAAAGCAGGAGTCTCTAATTTTAAGTTATATACCCAGTTAAAAACAAAAATTGAAGAAAAAAGAAGTAGAAGCGGATTTAACTGAATAGGAGGTGAATTATCTATATTAGCATTTAAAATCGATCGAATTTTTCTCTCTCTCAATCTCCTCTCTTCTTGACTCTAAGATTCTTCTATTCTTCGTAGTTGTATACGCTAGGATTTTGGATGCGTGAAGTTCGCTCGTGACGAAACGAACAATGGCGAGCATTGTAAAAGCAGCTTTTCGAAGAACAGTATTGGCAAATCAGAATCTTCTGCGTTTTGTCGCGCGTACCAGTTGGTCGGTCCCTTTACCGCCCTTTCCCGTTCGTCCGAGAAGTCAAACAATGCGACGTGCGGATTCTGCCTTATTTACTCCGGCTTGGTGGAAAGGTCCTCAACATGCAAAGCACGCCTCGTCATTTGCTCCCATCTAGACCGGATGGGCTTGCGTTGCACACTGCGTTCGAGAAAACGTTGACTCAAAGAACTAGTCCCATGAGACTTCAGTGTGTTGACTTCTTTTCTCTGCTTTCAATTTGTATTTCTCTGTTTGTATTTTTTTAGCCTGATAAAGCATGACTAATATTAATCTTTTTCGTTATTCTTTAAAAGCTTTAATTATATCTAATATTACAATATAGATAGGCTTCTTAACTGACTACTGCAAACTAGGCATTTTATTACATTTTATTTCCAGATGAATGTTAGAAACTTTAAATAGTTTTAAAAAATATTATACTAAAAATATTAAAAATAATATTATACTAAATATATATTATACTAAAAAAATAATATCGCACACATATGTACACTCATACGAATTTAATATTGTGAAAACCAAACAGGATGGTGTTGCGTACGTTTTCTGTATTGAGATTTCGTTATTTTTCCAGGATTGCATCACGAACGGAGAATCGTTGCCCTGTCGTCAGGTATTTATTACACCTTTGACTTTTATATCGCGTTCGCGCGCGATCTCGCCATTTAAACGATCGAATACGCGCGTTACGTCGATTCTCTCAGTTTACACGAAAGTTTTGCGCGCAATCGCGAAAACAACGCCGCGAGCCCTTGAAACACGGCGTGCCGCCGTTTAAACCTACATAGAATCAGTCAGGCCTGAAATTGCGCCATTCGCGAGTGCGACGCCGCGCGTTCTCACCTCGCGCGCGCGACGCGCGCGTTGCGCGACGAACGTGCGAAGTAGCCAGGAGAGAAATCACACAGAGAAGACGACGGCCGTTTCCGTTATAATACACCTCTTCTTCTCGGCGCGTAGAAACTTTCTCGGGTAGTGCAAACACTATTATCGGCATTATGCGATAAGTCGAATTGCGGGTCACGATCCCCGCGCGTCGATGCTTAATGTTCGCGCGCGGGGATTTTTTGAGAAAGTCATCGCGTCGGGGAACGTCGATCCGCCGACTGAGTGACAACAGGTGCTCCCGGATTTACGCTTGCCGGCGATTAGCATTTTACTCGCGTAAAATTTATCTCCTAGTCATTCGCATAATACAGTTAATCCCTTACAGCGGCGGCCTCGTCGGGGGCCTTTCTCAAGCTCTCTCGCTTCGATACATCGGTGCTAAGTGCCGTTGAAGAAAACATAGACGGCTCTACAGTTAGATACTGAATGACGATCTTTCACGGATAAAATAAATGTGATTAATAAATTAATACCGATCCGTCTTTATGTCTCTTCCTTTTTCGCGTTTAACAGGGAAAAGAACGAACATTATCCTTCCCTGTCGCGACGAGACGGTTTTAATCATTAATGCTACAGCTAACGTGGAATTAGTTATATCGATGTTTCGATTTTATTAAATAAGCGAAGCTGTGTAAAGTAGTGTCGCTTCATTGCGCGAAAAGGCGAAGATATAGTTAACTCCCGTATTACCTATCGTGCTTATATAAGACTCACTTGCTAAATTTGGCTAAGCCTAAGATTACTAATAGTCGCTGTCAACCGCTGCCAATGATATAAGAATATAAATGATTTAGGTACTTTCGACGAAGATGAATGAGTAACTGAACGTATTAGATTCCGCGAAAGTTCCAGACAACTTGTTAAATCATGATCGGCCGTTGCAATTACTGGATCGGCCGGGGAGTATCGCGCTGACCGGAGTATTTATACGCGGATGATGATTTTCTGAAAATGTCAGTTGAATAGACTGATGCGGACCTATAACAGCTAATGAGATAGAATTTATAATTTCATTCTATTCATACGTATATCTTCCCAACAAGTATGCACGCGCATCGTAAGAAATTACTATACGTTCCGTTCAATCCGCGGATTTAAATAATCTCCCGCGGGTCCCTTTGTGGCTGGCCAATCTCGCCGACTCGATCATCTGTCCGTTTTGCGCGCCGACGAAAGGGGGGGGGGAACCACTCTGTATATATTTACATCGTAGTCCTCGCGATACATCCGACGTCGTTGTTGACAACAGCCGAAGAGGAGATGTCCTTCCCTCCCTCGCCCTGTCTCTCCGCGCTGTTCGGAATAGACAACGAAACCGCAGCGGGTGCACCGTTATATAGGTACCTCGTATCGGCCGAACGACGCTTCCGAGTTTGTGCGCCAAACCATAGTAGGATTGGTATCGTTAGCCGACCGCAGTAAGTCACCGGTCGCCGCAGCAAGCCGGAATCGCGATGCTGAATGGGGAAGCGGAGAAGGAAAACGCGATATTTATCGTGCAGGTCGGGATTAAAGTCCCCGTGGAATGCTGACTACGGTTAAGTGGATTACGTATCTGCCTTACGTACGACCGACCAAGTACTCTAGATTTTTCTAATGTCGGCTAGGGTCATCAAAGCTTCTCTTTTTCCCATCAAACGAGTCCTCCCTTTTAAAGTAGGATTACTAAATCCGGTATTTAAATTTTTTTACGAAATATTCTTTTCGGTGTAATATCTAAAAAACGTAATCATAAAAATAAAAAGTAAGCGTCTAAAATTTGGCGTTTTATTGTTGTGGGAAAATTCACGTAGCAATTTTTACATAGAAAAAGAACTCGTTTAATTAAAAGATCTTTAAGGGGGTACTTCGCAAGTCGATACATCACTGCGAAACGGTTCCAGGATGAGATCGAAATAACAGAAACAACAGGATAATCGATACCCCGGGTACACGGAGCGACAGTGATCGCGCAGGTGCGTCGGCCGCGTCTCCGGCGACGAGGGTGAATAATCGATTAATCGATTGTACATTCGTCGATGCCGAGGAGATAGCCGTGGATAGCTGGAAGAGGCAGAGACGTATGTAGCAGAGCGGAAGAGAAAGAGAAAGAAGAAAGAGAGAGGGGAGAGGAGCAGGCACATCTCGCGGTATTCGAGCACGTCCTAACAATTAGCCTGAGAACGAACGAGCGAGCTAGCGATTTGTCGCGCGAGATTTATAGCTTCATACATCGAGAGAGGGCCGTCTCCCTTCTTTCCTCTCCGAACCCTTCGTCCACCTTTGCTCCGTACCGGAGATCCGTTTCTCCGGTACGGAGAACTACGCTCGCCGTAGAAACGCGGCGCATCTCCATTCCCGCGACTTCGCGTTCGCATGAGCTCCCGCATGTGCACTCCGACGTCGAAAGACCCTCTCTCGCATCCCGACGAATCCTCACAGCGTGATCAGCCGCGAGATCTGCTGCGCCCCGGCGTACCCTACCGAGAAATCCTTCTCTCAACCGTGATCTACCGGAATGCCTGAGAAAGGAGGCGGTCGTATCGCGCTACAGCCGCGGCTCGCGGTTTCCGGTTTACCGTCTCCGCGAGGAAGCGCCGAGTAAACTTAATCGCCGCGACCTATCGCGGATGCGGGTCGAAGTGACCGCTAAAGCGATATTTTAGGCTGCGTAACGTTACTGTATGTCTAATACTGTGGAGAGATTAGGGGCTAATAAACGAGCAAAAATAGGTGTTACAAATTAAACATTAATATTAGCTTCAATACAATATAATTGAACATTTTGAACTACACCGAGTTTTCATCAGCCAAATTAGAATAATCGTAGATTTAAAAACTAAGGACTGAATAAAAAACGATAAATAAATAAGGTTGAAACATAAGAAAAACAAATATCTAATACTATATATGTCGCCGCTTTATGCATATATGAAAGACGAAACAAAAAAGTTGTTTTTTTATAATTTTATATAGATCTATTTTTTTCTTGAATTCACTAAACTTATGATTGTTTCAGAATACAAATTTCGAACAAGAATGAACTACTTTGTTTCGTTTTGAGCACTTTTATCCTCCTTATTTTTTTCCTCGTAAAAAAGAGTAATCTTTATAGTTTGCTGGAAATAATATTGGCGGCTGGGAATATTACTGGGGAAAAACCTTGCAAACCGTATATAGCCTTTGCGACAACGCCAATCCAATCTAATCTGCCCTCGCGTCGATACACCTACACAGAAATTATCCTTCCCTCGCGTTATCCTTATTTGCTGCGCTCTTAATACTGTATATTATTGATACCCGCGTCTTTATCTATTCGCGATAGTAGGGGCAAGCGAGAGCGAATGAGATCTGCGAGAAAAATCGTCGCCGCGATGGATTTATGCCGTGGCGGCGCGTGTACGTGGCGAATTCCCTTACGATCTCCGGTTACAGAGATAAACGTAAGATACAGAATGGTGCAGAAACAAGTGTAAAGACCGCCGTAAAACGTAGTAATTATGCGATAGCGCGGCACCTACAACGCTGTATTTTATATCGCCATGCGTGCGGGCGGATGGGCGGACACGCTCGCGTCAAAGCTCTCCCTTTCGCAAATGAGTGTGAGCTATACGAAGGTGACACGTTCAATCTCGCTTAAAACTTAATGTTACAAAAAAACCAGTGATATCAAACACCGACAAATTTATTGGAGAAAGATTTCTCTCTCTCTCTCTCTCTCTCTCTCTCTCTCTCTCTCTCTCTCTCTCTCTCTC
>NW_020219360.1:17859-18133 GCF_003070985.1 Temnothorax curvispinosus | reverse complement strand
CTCTCTCACTCTCTTCCATGGCAACGCTCAACCAATCGGAATCGCGTTGGCTTGATTGATCTTATGGCTCTCAGCGGCGATGAGTGGAAAAACCGTAAAAATGCGAGTCGCACACGTTATAGCCGCGCTCGCACTCGTAGGATATACGCGCGAGCAGGAGGCACGGGCACGGGCAATCGCGAGAAAGCAGGAAGGTCGTGGAGTCGAGGGGGAAGAGCCTAGCGGTTGAGACCTCGTAGGAATGCAACGGCGGCTCGAATTAATAGATCGAGGG
>NW_020219360.1:0-17459 GCF_003070985.1 Temnothorax curvispinosus | reverse complement strand
CGAATGTTTATTTTATTTGACACTCTTTGTAATTTGGTTTCGACGCTTTAGGGGACGTAGTCCCAGAGCGTCTAATAAATGATGATTCTGATTCTGATTCTATTCTCTCTCTCTCTCTCTCTCTCTCTCTCTCTCTCACTCTCTTCCATGGCAACGCTCAACCAATCGGAATCGCGTTGGCTTGATTGATCTTATGGCTCTCAGAGGCGATGAGTGGAAAAACCGTAAAAATGCGAGTCGCACACGTTATAGCCGCGCTCGCACTCGTATAGGATATACGCGCGAGCAGGAGGCACGGGCACGGGCAATCGCGAGAAAGCAGGAAGGTCGTGGAGTCGAGGGGGAAGAGCCTAGCGGTCGAGACCTCGTAGGAATGCAACGGCGGCTCGAATTAATAGATCGAGGGACCCAGGCGAATTTATCCGCTTCGCGGCGGCGAGCTTAAAAGCGGCGCGGGTCCCCTTTGCATCTCGATCTCCGCAGCGCGCGCTGCGCGGCGTCCAGAGACGCGGGGGCCCGTACCGCGCGGGCCCCGCACGCTCTCACAACGCGGTGCAAGGCCCCGCGAAGAAGAGACGGAATTACACGGCGAATATAGGAGAGAAGAAAGGGGAAGAAAGAGGAAGCGGAGAACGAGACGGCGCTGACGTTAGAGTCGAGAGCAAACCGGGATATACCTGCGTACCTGCATGCGTACACGGACTGTGTTCCTCTGGAGACAGGAAAGAGCTCGAGGAACTTGGTTCACGTCGCACTCTTTATCGAGTCTTGACCTTCCTCTATTGAGGATTAGTACGCCGAGTGGACGGCGTATGCGACGGTTACGGATAAACGACGAATGGCTAACGAGAGAGATAACGTGCGGATGGATGGATGGCGTGTCGGAAGAGTAGTTGCATTGATCTTCGAATCTCGCTTATCAATAGGAGAATTGGGAAGTTAGAGAAAATGGTTGCATCAATACTCAAAACTGTACAATCGATTTTGTATCCTTTTCCAAAAGAATATAAAGAAACACATTTAAAAGTCTTATAATTATTAACATACCTATAGTTTGTTCCCAATTAGCGGAACATTTTGAGTTAGTCAAGCACTACACGTTTTAGAAGTTGGTATGAAGATGGTATTTTAAGAAATGACTTGTACATGTTTTTGATATTTCAAAATATGAATATCATATTTGATAATGAAAGAGACACAAAAACTAGCGTGAATCAACAATAGGATGATGAAAAAATATGCGTTTTGTTAAATAGACTGCACAATCGATAACGCCGTACGAGAATCTTTTTCGCAATTAAGCAACAATGCCTGATCGCTGTGCTGAAGCGGTGCACCTGCGCATCTGATCATGGCGTGATGCATGTCTGATAATCGACTGTCGAAGAGTCTTCCGGTGTCGGATGACATATTTGCCCACGTCATGGGGATAATCACAACGCAAGAACGTGCGTTAATCATACAGAAACAAGCTACGCTTGTCGATATATTTGTTTATTCATATAATATTTCTGTAATCTTCCTCCTACTAATTTCAGCTTATGTTTTGTACTGAAAAATTTAGATTTTCGTATTTTGAACAATAAGATTTATGCACACATTCGGCAGAATATGAAAAATGTAGCGGCGCGTTGTCCATTAATCGTCCGACTCGACGAGGTCGTGGGGTAAAACTTGATATGAAGGCCCTCCATAGTGTCTGCCCGAGTTCACCGCGAGACCGTTCGGGAGGATGAAAGCGACAAGGACGAGTCCGTGCGACGCGTACAAGCGAAGACGTCCGGGACATTAGCTATCGAATCGTTGCCCCGTGTAAGAAATACTTAAACGTCGGCCACTCGGCGGATGGACGCGAGGGAGAAACCGTTGGTCGGGTCGTGGTTTTATCAGAGCGATATGTCAGCGCGTGACAGTGCGGTGTGTAGACATCGGTCACCGGGCGAGCCGCATTTCTCACCTCTTAGAGCTTAGGCAGGCGAAAGAACGTTGCCGACGATGCCATGTCGAATCGCTCGATTAAATTACACTATTTTTCACGGCCTCATTCCCGCCGTGACCCCGCGCCAATCCTGGCCGACCGACCGACCGACCGCCCACTCCGCGATCTCCTGTGCCAGACAGCAGCATCCTCCGATAACTACGATTTCCGTTACCTAATCGCCGTGGGGACGTTGCGGTTTCATCCCGTCGGTTATATATGATGACAGCACTTCATTTCTGCGAAATCGAATAGGAGATAAGAGGAAGACGACGACGGCGGCGAGGACGGTGTGGGCACCATTATATGCGTGTTATACTAGATGTACGTGTAGTCGAGGAAATAAAAAGAAAATAAATAAAAAAACGACAGAGGGGAGAGATGGGATAATCCTCCGCGAAACCTCAGTCCTGGAAATCGCGAGGCGTATTAATATAAAAGATAACGTTGAGCGCGCGCACACGCGGCGCTCACCGTCCCCGGATGAGAGAGAGGGCGGTTTTCGTACTTTGAACCTAAGCGGTCAATATCTCTTCCGCCTCGATCCCGTTTGAAACACTAGACGGCCCGGCCGCGTAGCATTGAGTAATGCGGTGCGGAGTGGCGGTAATGAGGGTCATTAATATGCAATGAAAATGTCCCTACGCGGACCGTGTTATTCGAGAGTGCGTGGGGAGCGAGGGGCGCGCGATAGCGCCGCGATAGCCGGCCAATATTAATAGCGGCCTTTCATTGTTCTACGATACGCCGGCCGGGCCGCGCGAGAAGGCGACTCCGGGGCCCCCAGCTTCGTCCCCTCCTCTCCGTCCGGTCGGACCCACGAAATTCTCGACGTATAGATCTCAGCTTCGTATTAAGATTACACACCCCGGGGACATTATCATCTACCTGTCGCGCTGAGATTTTTCCACGTCCGGCTAACAAGCTGTGATTGTCTCGCGTGGCATTTCTGTCTTTATCCTCGATCGCACATGTATATAAGACTATAGTATTCTCGGTTAGATAGAGGCGATGTTATTGTCTATCGAATCAACTTCTTATGTATCTGTTTCTATGCTCTCAGCGTTTCGAGCACCACAGCGATTACCGGGGATCGTAATATTAATAACGCTTCTCTCGTTAATTCCCTGCAAGAATGTCCTGAATTCGGCGGCGAGCGCATGCTCAACGAGCGTATAATCTTCGCGCGCTCGACGGCCGTGTAATTAGCGAGCACGCGCGGGTGTGCATATAATTCCGCCGTCGGTCGCGCGTCGGGATATTCGCGTATCCAGCGATGCTCTTCGCTACGTGGATCACCACCCCCTTCGGACCTCGATCTCTCGTCTCTCGCGCTTCTTTCCTTCCGTCGGCGAGAGGTGCGCGCGCGCGGGCCCCGTATACCTTATACCCGGGGCCCAGCTCCATACAAATAACATGAGAAAGAGGGCGGCCGCGCCGCGCGGCGAAGCCGAGGGATTTGGCACGACTCGGTCTCGCCTCTAAATTAGTAATTGCAGCCTCCGTGACGTGGTGGGCGCACGGATAAAAAGCGGCTGTAATGCCCGGCGATACGGGGTCACGAACCGGGCTAAAGTGAATACTTACCCGTTGCTTCCTCGCAGAAACCCGCGCGCGCGCACGCTCGCCCCGGCTAGTCGCCGGATCGCTGTGTACGTGTACGCTCGTGTGTGTACGCGAACGCGTGTCCGTGTGTTGCGAGCGAGCGAACCGAAGAGGGGGCGTAATCCGCGGCGACGTGTATTCCCACGTCGTGCTTTCTCCGTTGCGAGCGAGTAGAACGCCTCGTGAATCGAGCGGCCACAGCTCTCCGGTAATCCACGGCCCTCTGCTTCCGAGGCCCGATCGTCACGATCGATCGATCGATCGATCGATCCGCGCCGATCTCGCCCGCCCGACCTCGCTCCGCCGCGCCGTACGAGGTCAGCAGGTAGATCGGCCGCGGCTATTATAACGAGACCGGGTGAGAGAACTTCGCGGCTCTCGATCGTCAGGCGTTGGTTGTAATGTAAGTTCGCGATTTCGCTAGACGTATCGAAACCCAAGGCCTAGCCGAAGCTTAACCTGACCTACCGCGCGGTAATAGTTTTCTATTCTCGGATTTGTATTCATAAATCTTATTCTCCCAATGTAACAACGTTGCATAATGAGAGGCTCCAGACCTATACCGCGTCATCTTCGATCACGGATTCCTCAGCGAGTTTGGAGTAGATTTTTCGAGTGAATATCTATGCTTGCCTAGTGTAATTGTTATTTTGAAAAAAAAACATGCAGGATCCCGACGTAACACAAACATATCTTTCGTTGCGACACGATATTCATATTGTATATTTATATATCAAGTTACAGCTTGCTCACCTACGACATTAATTTAACAAGTGACGATTCGTGTACTTCACTTCATTAAACATTCTCTATTTTACATTCTCTTTCCGCGGTATCTTAAATGCGTAATTACGTCTCGCACAGTTGCGCGAAAAAATTCTCTCTTGCCGCGCGACTCGATCAAATTGCTCTTTACCCGCAAAGCCGAGGTTGAATTCGTGTAATAAAGGATTACAGAGTCAGCGCACGATCGCCATCTCGATTACAATTTATGCCTGAGTTTACATCAAGCTTTAAACGTTTAAACCTTAAAAGCGCGCACGTGCACGATGCCGTGCGCGCGAGTGTCTAGGCACCGAAAGAAGAGTCAAGTGTTAATTAACACCCTGCGCGCCGAGGGGATCTCCGGCTCGGCCGGCACGAGCGGAATGCGGCACTTGTACGATGTTAGCCGAACAGATCTGGAAGTATCATTAACGGGAATGCAAATCTGGACTTAGCCTCGCGGTATGTGCACATTACCGTGCCGCGCAGACGTCATCGGCGATTTTCCAATCCGGTTTTATTGCGGACTTTCAACGAAACGTCCAAGTCCCCCTCCGGTCGCGCGATTCTCCTCGCGCTAAGTAGCATCAGACAACGTTAATCGGAACATCACGCAGCGCGAAGAACCTTCTTGGTGTGGGGCCGGTCGTCCCTAGAAGAAAAAAAAACATGCCGTGCAATCGACCAGAGAGGCCATAAAAGCGCGTGCATCGCGCAAACGATCGATCGCGACATTGCGAGTCCTGATTTTTTAATTCCCGCGGGGACGACACCTTCGGCAGAATTTCACGCCTTCGGCTAAGACGACGATATAAATTATTGCGGCCGTTATCGACGCGGCGTATCTCCTATAATCATTCGAGTCTCTCGGTGCGAATATTATTAATTACTGGAAAATTGTTCGTGAATGATGAGCGTTCGGCAATTGGTTGACGCGATAGCAGATGCTTTTACGCGATTACGGGGCTTGAGATATTTATATGTATGCTCTTGCACGTATACACACAATGAGGCAAGCAAATGCGTCTTAAGAGCGTAAAGAAAGTCTTAAAAGCGCAAATAAATACGATATTTACGTACGTGAAATCTGCTTTTCGGCTATACTTAAAAATGAAATAATTTATTATTTATAATTACTTTTTATAGGTATTATATTTCTACAATATTATCACGTAGTGTTATTATATTAAATGCTCTAGCCAACATGCTTATTACAATTAAGAAAATAGATAACTGCTATTTCTACTGCTGTCAAAATTATTGACAGTCGAATAAATGTTTATCATATTGCAATGCACAAAAATGAAAACCATAAGAGATTAAACACAGAAATGTGAAGTAGACAAAGAAGTACACACAAATGGTGAGGCGCCAACAATACTGTTGTTTTAAAGCCTACTAGAATATTATATAGTAAGACATGTTTACGTACAAATTGCCGAACATACGAACCGGGGAGTATCGCACTGCGACACGCACGCACAATCGCGCGCCTCCTCGCGCTCTAGCCCAAATCATGCTTGAAAGCGCGAGGCGAGAGAGCTGTGCAACACAGGCTGGGAGGGGTCGGTACGTCAGGTTCGCACGCGGGTACGTTTTAAAGCAACGAGTTGCCCCGTCAAAAGCGGCAACGAGCGAGGCGAGGGCGGCGAGGGCCGATTTCAATAAGCGAGCCTTGTGGCTCGCCTTTTATTTATTTTCCGTAGCCTAGGGAGAGAGAAGCCGCCTCCTCTCTCGTTGCTCCGCTCGGGCCCCTCTCGCCGAGAGGGCCCCGGATGATGCGCGCAGAGCGAGAGGACGCGGGGACTGAACGAGGGGCATACACATCGCGTTATAACGCGGACACCTTACCATTACCGCGTCGTCCGTGTATTAGACGCCGAGGCGAGACCGTGCAAAGCGGAGAACGGGACTAAGTACGCCCTCGCTGCCGTACATGATGCTGAGCCACGCGTGTGCATGAAAGAAAGAAAGAGAGAGAGAGAGAGAGAGACTGATCAGGTGAACATCTCCGTACTTGAGCAGATCGATTTTGCTGAAGGTTGCATCGCAAGTCGAGTTCGGAAAACAATCACCATAAGTCTCGCCTTAGCGCCGAATACTACTTTCTGCATCAACGCAATACGCTGAATGGAATTCTCAGCAATTTTGTTACGGATTTAGTCAGTCTATTTCACTGTTTGGTCTACTTCCGATTTATTTATAAACCCAAGGTGAAATATGGAAAGCTTAAGTTTCTCTTCGGAATGATCGCGACGTCGACGCAATAAGATCGCCGCGGACGCGACTTCGTCCAGAAATCAGTTACACGGAATGAAGGGATTCCGACTGGATTTTCCCAGCTCCGGCGCGATGTCGATCGAAAATTCAATCTGCCGCAGTTGAATCGGCAGATCGTTACAAGAGAATCGTTGGGGGGAAATCGCTGGACCATTATCGAGCTCGTTTCTCACCTCGTTCGTGAACGGCGGGCGCGCGAGCAGGAAACCGCTGAGGCGGACAAAAGCGCGTTCGAGATTCCAATTCGGTCGTGCCCTCGCCACGAATTATAGCGGACGGCGTGCCCTTTTGCACGCCTGCCGATGTGCCTGCCGTCGACGCCGCGGCATGCCTCGCGAAAACGACCGTAGAAAACGGCTAACCTTTCGCGCCTCTCGCGGTGGATCCAGTTTAAGAGGGCCCCGCGTGCAACGCGAATATCACGAATGGGGGAGAGGGAGGGGAGGTCTCTCTTCTCCCCCATTCCTGCACGCCCCCTGCGATCGCCGTGGGGCCCGAGGGGGATGATCCCTCTCGCACCTTCGGTAACGCGCCTGCGATTTCACCCGGCTCTCTCGGCATGAGCCGCGCGCGATCGCTTTATTTTAGTGCCCGCCAGGTTCGCCGAGACAGGTAATAATCAAATTCAGCCGATGGAAAGAAACAAAATTAATCTTCGCGGCTGCCGCCGCGAACGGCGAACCTCAACGTCCCGCGTTTGCATTTGTTTTCACGCAAATTGTGCAGACTATTAATTTGTGGAGACGTGGTAATTTCTGTTCTGTCGTAACGCGGCGAGGCGAGGGTATCATCGCATAGCGCGCGCGGAGCTTATGAGAGTATAGATTTCTAATTCTGGAGTTCTCTTGCGCTGGAGTCGAGACCGGCGCGGACGTTGCGGTTTTCTGAATTGATTTTCGAGTTGGCTGTCGGCACGTATCGTATAGCATGGTTTTAATACCGTTGTGTTACATCAGTCCCCGCAGACCTGATTGAGCGCTTAACTAGACAAACCGCCCGCGGGCGATACATTATAAAGCTATTCATTTGCATCGCGGCTAACCGCTCCGCTACTCCCCTTGTCGCGATTCGCCCGTCTGCCCCCCAGCCGAGAGAAAAATGGTGATTCTCGCGTGAAATATCACGCGATATTAATCTACCGGGCGATCGTTGCCAATCTATCAATAGATATCGCTGGGTAATAAGTGCGAACGAACGCCCAGTCAATTATTACTGGATCATCAATAAATTCTGTTTATTGTGTGTTAAATATACCTCTTGGATCGGCACGTTAATCGTTCTCTAACCGCGATATTTTAATATTTAATTTACCGTCCGGGCCGCGCAAAGAAATATCAATTGAGAAGCGTGGCTTATGCAACGCGCACCGCTATACCACTCGCTCGTCTCGATAAATTACACCCCGTCGTTCTCTCAAACACCTCGTTTACTCTACGAGAACCACCGGCGAAATTACCTTCGGGATCGATGAAACTTACGATAACACCCGTAACCCTCTCTCTACGTGCTTGCGTCCTTTGACAGAATTCGTAGAGAACGCGCGCGCTGGCCGGTTAGAATACCGGGATCGAAGGTCGTCGTTGATCCGCGACTCGCGACGTTAGCGCGACGCAACAGTAATCTTTTTAATTGCTCACGGTAAATCACAGATTGGAATCGCGGACTCATGCTCGCGGAAATTCCACGCGCGTAAGTGGGAAACGTCGCTCGCGCTCCGGCGATAACTCTCGCAATCCGGAAGAAAAACGCATATTTGCCGTATATTTGCCTCTTCGACAAAAGCTCGTGATTGACTGTTGCAGTTTTTATTTGAAAGCAAAAGGGACCTAACGCGCGATATCTATTTTACAAATATAGATCGGTGCTAAATTATTTTCGCGAGCAACAGGTGCGCGATAACTCCCTCCGTCTCGTCGCGCCGGAAAATTCGTTAAATCCACGTGGGGTGCACCGGGGCTTGAGAGACTTTGGCCGAAGGTTGGAGGTGTCGGACGCCGTAGGGGGCCCCGAGCCTAGCCGGTGCTACATCATCCGCGGGGACAGCGTATCCACTTGTTAGCGAAGCGGGCACCAGCCACTGCCTACAAATACGTTTCCGCCATGATAAATGGACTGCAACTCTCGAAATACGAAGGCATTCCTACTCCGGGCGTTGCTTGATTAATGAACTACGGGATTTCTACGGTAAGTTTGCGCGCCACGCCGGCCGATCGACCTCTCTCGGATTCCCTCAGCTGTGGAACGTCCACGACCGACGTGCTGCCTCTCCCCGCGCGCGCATCGCCGAGACTATCTGTCACATCACTTCTGGATTATCCGTTTAATTCAGATCTAATTTTATTAAGATAATTTGTAGAATAAAAAATTAGAATCAGAAAATTATAGATCGTGTTATAAGATTAGAAGTTTGTAGAAATATGGAAGATATGTAGAGCGTTTTTAAAAATTCTTCCAAGTCTTTCAGATAAGGATCTACAAAAATCATAAGCATTACAAATCTTGTCTATCATGGTCAATATTATTATGTAAATAAAAATATATAAATATAATTACATGCGTAATAAAAATCCGAGTAATATAACTCCTATCTCTCGTGAAAAGAATAGCTGTACAAACATCTCGCCGCGTCGGAGGTTAATTTTCGCGTGCCGGCACACACAACGAATTTCGCCTGTTCGTGAACGGAGACCCCACCAGGAGCGTGCGGTTACGTTGCTCGGGAAGATCGGGCCCGTTCGTGAAGCCGGGTAAGCGTAACGATAAATCAATAGCGGGGGCCCCGCGCGGTATCCTCCGTGGTGCCCATAATAAATTCATGAATTGTAAAACTGCTGCTCTCGCGCGGGACGAACCGTGGCGGATTGGATTTATTGGTCGACCTGACCCCACTAAGACGCCTCGCTCGGGCACCGTCTTCAGTGGGTGCAAAGGAAACCGGAGGTTTTGAGGGGGGAGGGAGGGGGCCACGAACGCGGCGCGGGAGAGGTTTAAACCGATGACGAGAGCCGGGAAGCTGCAGGAGCGGTGGACAAAGGGTAGAGAGAGGCCGCGGGCGCGGGTGATGTATGAACGAGTTAACGGGTCGCTATCGATCACCTGTGTTACCAAATAATTTTCAATTATCATCTATAAATCGAACGTGAGAGATGCAGGCGCGTATATACACGCCCGGCGCTCGCTCGCCATCGCTCAATTGCACGTCGATGGACGGACACAGAAGTGACTGGTTAATATCGATCGCCGGAGCGCGTCCGCGATGACATTTAAAGGTTTCCAGATCTGATACTCAGATAAGAGTGTGATCGATTGTATACACGCGAGATTTCGCCGGGCTGGAGTAAATCGCGAATCGCCTTCGCTCCGGATGCTTCATACGACTCGAGCAATTTATGGATTTTCCTTTCCATTATGACGTAAAATAACGGTTACGACTCTCCATTTATTGTGTAATATATAATCCGGATTTAATTTCTTGCACAGCCCGCGCTTGACAATTATACGTCGAACGGCGGAGGTCGGCCGGAAAATTTATTGAAAGCACGCTCAGTTCACCGACAATGTAGTTATGGTAACGAACAGCGGTAGCCGGACAGTTTCGAACAATAGAGCTCATTTGCATTCGATATAGTGCCACTGTCTGGCAGCACTTACGTGTCGGTTTATTGATCCTTCTATTTTCCCTGGAAAGTACG
This sequence comes from Temnothorax curvispinosus, assembly GCF_003070985.1. NCBI lineage: Eukaryota > Metazoa > Arthropoda > Insecta > Hymenoptera > Formicidae > Temnothorax > Temnothorax curvispinosus. The sequence continues at coordinate 7,139 of NW_020219360.1, read as the reverse complement.
CCGGTCGACGTCACGAGCGTGAATTAAGCGATATTAAGAACTCCCGCGAGAGAGCTCACGATCGTTCGTCGTCTTACGTAACACGCGCGGAAGCCAGGTGCGAGGTAGTAGGTGGCAAATTATGAAGTACGGCGTGAGCCGGGAGCAAAGACTGAAAAATTACGACGGCCGGCGTGTGTAAATACTAGAACCACGATGTCGCCTCCTTATCTCGCTATCTCCATATTTCCTCGCGCGGGCTCGCGGCAAGTATCGTTCGCGATTATATGCGGACGCCATTCGACGGAGCCTATAGCTGCGGGCTAGCGGGCGCGCACCATCGGCTGTGCCCCCCTCTCGCAACCACCCCTCTCGCGGGTTATATCCTCGCGCGAAACCCCACGGGGGCCCCGCGTGCCGGCGGAGATTATTGCTACACGCCCGGGCAGTTAGAAGTGGTTTAGCGATAATTTAAACGCGCTAAATCAGAAACGCATTTACGAGATCGGCGTGAAATTTATAAATTAGCCCGGCTGGCAGATTTGTGGCTAGTATTTATACATTTGCACCGCCATGGGGCCTCAGCCGGGTTCCGATGCCCTGCTGGCAGAGGAAAACCTCCGCGCGCGGTCCCCGATGATTTACGTCGGAGCACCGGCAGCGCCCCCCCCTCTCCTCCTTCCCTTGCGCGGCACGAAAACGGTGAGCCCGCGATGAAAACGGAATTTTCTTGAGTTCGCGACGCCGCGGCCAGGGGACCCGTGGCGTATTAATCGTCAGCGGGGGACGAAACGCGCCAACGCGATTCGCGACGATAAAATACGGCGGGACGAGCCGGCGACAAACTACCGGGGGTACCGGAATATATAATCGATTGCTTTGCGCGACTCCTTGCGCTTTTTGCGAATCATGAGATACGTCCTGCGCACAGTCGGAGAGCGATTACGTCGCTAGGCGATTATTTAATGCTTGTAATCTCGTGATTTATTTGTGCGTTTATTGCGCGCGAGCGATATTATTATATTTCCCGAAGATTTACCTCGAAGAGTAATGATTGATCGCTTTGCGACATCCTTGATATTTATATACAGGCATTGTTAAAGCTAGCCGTGACGTAGGCGCTACTATCTCACAAGATCAAAAAACGGTTTCTCGCGAAGATTAAAAATGAGCGGCGCGGCGTTTATTTTTCAAATTAATTATTGCCGATTCCGCGCGTCGGCGTAGGAATTACGCGGCATTCCGCGTTAAAACATCAGCATATAAAGCCAGGTTGGTACTTTCGCAATTCGCGCCGGTGTACACAACCCTTGCGAAATCTTTGCGCGAACCTTTCGGGTTAATTGAGCGTTATTATATTGCGGCGTGTCGCGGGATGACACGCCGGACACATGCAATCATGGGGCAAATTGTCTCCAACGGCGATGCCGGATTCTCCCGGCATTAAACGCTCAGTCAGCGAGTGAGAAAAAAAAAGCAGCCGCGCGCGTAATCTGCACGCACGTAAGTGGCTTGTAAATTGACCCGTCGTCGACTGGATCTAATCCCACGCACGATAAGACGACCTCGAGGAACGACGCGGAAAAAACGAAACGTCGCTCGATGACAGCAAGATATATCGACGGCGAGCGCTATTCCTGTCATTATCATCATTTAATAGCCACGCTGACACTTTTCCGAATGCGGTCAGTCTTTTTCTTTACGTTGTGCACAATAGTGCGGACAGCGTGAAAAAAAAGATTGCTATGCTATATAGTAGTCCCTATGTAATATCTCGATAGATTTCGCAACGACTGACAGATAGCGCACAATGTTAAATTACACGCTATCAGAATGATCTGACACTTCTCGAAACGCTTTAATCATACTTGCAGAAGTGGCGCTGAGCGTCACAAACTCCGAGCATTAAGCACGCACTTCAAAAGTCTTATACAAGCGGGACAATTATTTTCACAGATAAGCCACGTTTCTCTACGTCTTTTACTCGTCGTGTCCTTACATTTCTCGCCCGTCGAGAACGACGCCGGCGATCTTCGAGCGACCGTAGAGGAGACCGTATGACAAACTTCGCAAGTACCACACGTGCGTTAGCCGGGGCACGTGCTTTCGTGGGACCTCAAAGCAAAACGCGCGTCGCGCGCGCTCGGGCATTAGTGTTCAAGCACGATGTTGCGAACGTTTATTATAAAGCCCGGTACTCCCGGCATGGGGTCCCCGCGGAGTCGACACCCATCTACGGAGACGCTGTATTTAATTTCTCTTTAAGCCGGACTTACGGGTCTAATGAGACACGCGCTAAGGGTTACCGGAAGTGGGCACGGCGAATTTATTAATCGGTTCTCCCGCTTCCACCTGTCGCCTTCCTCTTCCACCCCGCGACTACTCCATTTCTTCTCCTTGTACCTGTACGCGGAGCTCTACGAGGTTGTCGTCATCATAAGAAAGAACTGTCGGAAACCCTATCCTCGTGACTTGGCACGAGCGCGCATCCTACCGTTTCCGTCGTTAACCTGTTCGAGTCTAGAAAAAATTTAATGCGAGATGAAAAGGTTTTCATCGCCAGCATTTAGGAGGCATCGCTATAACTTTTCAAAGTTTTGTATTTAGTAGGACAATTTATTCTTCTTACTGAGAAAACATGTTCTGGACTTTAGTAAATATTAGTTTGCATACAATTGTGACTCCATTTATTAAAACGAAGAAAATTTCCCTTTTACTAGTATATTTTTTTCTCAGTGAATACACATGTACTAATAAAAAGGAAAATTTTCTTTATTTTAGTAAATGGAGTCACAGTTGTATGCAAACTAATATTTACTAAAATCTATAGAACATTTTTTTCTTAGTGTATAATTCTTCACATTTTATCCTTCTATAATGCTAAGTTAGGATGGATCGTTAAAATTGTTCAATTATCTAAATCTAAAAGTTTAAAGACTCATATTCTAATTTCGATCTCATTTTCGGTTCCTTACTATTTCTTGCAGCAGGAACAGTGCTTTGAGAACCGCTGCTGATGTCCGGTGAAGCGTTACGAATCATAAAGCGGGCGTATAGATGGGCGAGGTGTGCGTACGCCCGTCCGTCTGTCTGCTCGCTGGTGCCGATCTCGTGGCACGGTTCCCATGATGCCGGGACCGTTACGCGCGCGAAACGGAGGGATAAATTAGATTGATATTGAGCTAAACTCGGGCGGGATAGCCGAGACCCCCGCTATCATCCGGGCAGACCTCGGTCTCTAGGGACGAGATCGTGCGCGATCTCTCGCGATCCACACCTGCTGTTCTGCAGGAATGCGCGTATATCCCGATGGGATTCCATAATCTTCTCACGATACGCATATAACCGTCGAGGGGGAGTGGTGGTATACGTCTCGTCGAGTGCCGACTCTCCGCGGGATGATCTCGCTTCGTGTACGAAAGCGCAAGTACGTCAAAAACGCAATTTCCAAAGGTTAACTGCAAGATTAATTATGGAACAGGTCGGAGTGCGAGACGGCGCGGAATCAAGGCCGGCCGGGGCAGACAATTTTCCATTTAACGGAGTAACGTTAGCGAGATCCGCACAAATTATTCGTATCCGCGTGCGCAGGTGGCATCGCGAAATCATCCGGATCGCGAGTACGTAACGGCCCGGGTAGTATTTAATTTCGTAACGTATCGGCAACGACTGTCTTTCCGCTCTTCGATTCGCGCGCACCGTCGTGAACGAGCGATATCGTGCGACGCGGTTAATATTAACTCTAATTAAAAAAGATTAATTACGGACGGATGAGCTAGGGAGCCACGTGGAATCAAGGCTAATGACGCCAGACAATTTTCTCTCGTTGTATACCAGTTAACCTAGAGGCCATTTCATCACGTCTGCGTTAAGCGCAATATCTAGACATCATCACGGTATAATATAAGATCCCCGCTCCTACTGATAAATAATGTAAGTTGATAACTGGCTAAAATATTGCGTATATATTTTAATTTTTGCATCTTATTTTTCTCTCTCTTTCTCTCTTTTTCTCTCTCGCTTTCTCCCTCTTTCTCTTTCTTTAGCTAATAATCACGACATAAGAGATATGCATTTTATATATTTTATATGAATTAATAGTTACGGCCTCGCGCCACATTACAGCAATATACATTTGATGTTTTCTATTAATTTTTACTAATCATTAGAACACAATGTGAACACAATGTATAATATTTTAAATTAATTCAAAAATTAATTTCTACTTGAGTTTATTAACATTTATTGCGACAATTATGTAATTATCATGTGATAATATCTTTAGTAATTCTTATTATTTGTTTACGTAATGATATTGAAGTCAATACATTATGACTCTAAAGAAGTACAGTGAAAATTATCAAGAGACACGGTAAGTGTCTCGCGCCAAGTACACGCGGAGCGAGACCGACCGTGACTCTTGTACACGACGCGACGAGTTGCGAGTAGTCGAGATGTTCAGATCTCAATAACGAGTGAACGGATCAAGTTCTAAGTAGGCTTGATCGATAGCTTGGGGTCAATATATACAGAAAAATGTTTTTATTTTTCCGCTACGTGTCCTACGAGCGGAGATATTGCGACGCAAAGTCCAAATGTGAAAATTTTATATATTTACTAATTGTAAGATACGTCGTCGTTAAGATACGTCGTCGTCTCTCATCTCTCTAGTGTCACTTTCATGACGCTGGAGTTGCGTCCTTTTCACTTTTTCGACATTGGCGGTGCTAAACTGCGTTCGGAAACGCTACCCTGAACGAAGACTCGGGTGAATAGTAGTGGGGGCAGTGTGCACCCTGGGTGTAAGTAGTTTCCGAACGGCAAATAAGTAATAAGACATGGCGGATGAAAGACAATCCCGAGAAAATATTATTGTATCCTGCGCCATGACTACTGGACAAGAATCGATAAGTCCCGGTCTACAATAGGTGTTTTAAGTCCAAGCATTAAGAAATTGTTCAATCACAGTTGAATTTGAGGAGAATAATTGACTATGATTGGTCATTAGGGCTTAGGGTTTAACCCTCGGAGAACACACTTATTTTTTCATTCACGGAGAACACTCTGGGTCAATCTGACCCTACACACACTTTGATCATTCACCATTTTAAATTGACGAGTGCGATCAGCTTGAAAAAATTTCCAGATGTACTTGGAACATTGTTAAATCAATTGATATAAATAAAAAGTCCCGTTGGAATTATTTACATATTTAAAAAAATTAAAAAAACATTTTTCTTTAATTTTTTTTTTTGAATTTTTTTAAATATGTAAATAATTTCAACGGCACTTTTTATTTACATCGATTAATTTAACAATGTTCCAAGTACATCTGGAAATTTTTTCAAGTTGATCGCACTCAATTTAAAATGGTGGACGATCAAAGTGTGTGTAGAGTCAGATTGACCCAGAGTATTCTTTTGAAAAAAAAACGTAATTTACAAAAAAAAATAAATTTTTTTTTGTTTAATATTTTTGGCTAAAAATTTTTCTGACAAAAAAATGGGTCAAATTGACCCTGGGTGTTCTCCGAGGGTTAAAACACCTATTGTAGACTGAGACTAATCGGGATAGCTTTAGATTATATCTAGATAGTAATGACACAGTATAATATCTACTTATGCTGTAGTAATGATGAACCGTTGAGTGTTTCTATAGCTTCTACTTCCTTTTACAATAGTAAAATTAGTGGTGCAATTACCAAATAACGATGAAATAATATATTTTTTTATTTAAAATTATCAGTTATTACTTTACAAAAAGAGTGTAAAATATATCGATCGCTTAAGCAATGTACTGTTAAGATATACCTACATAAAATAAATTATTAATTAATATGAATAATAGAAAAACATAGGGGAGACCAGGGCTAAGCCGACAGCGGGGCGAACTTGACACTAGGCTTTTTGCCAATTTAAATCTATCGTAGAAACTTGCCTTATGCTGCTGTAAATGCGTCTTTATGTGCCAGTATTATCAACGGAATTTGGTAACATTCTGAGTTATAGTGTAATTTTTAACGCGACATAAGTGTTTTTGATAGTGAAAAGTAATTTTTCTGATCTCTCGAAAATGTCTACTCTTTCATCGAGTTTTACTCTTGCGAATCTACCGCTAAGTGATTTTAATGGGAAATTCTATGCTTTATACGAATCCGATAATAATTTTTGCATATTTTCAAAATTTATATATTTTTGGAGTAACAAAAGTAAAAAACGACGTTCGGGGCTAAGTCGACACGACGCCACCGGGGCAAAGACGACACTAACCTAAAGTGACATTATCGCAAAAAAGGTCACTGTTTCGTCCGATTCCGATGACGATTTAAGGAACATCTGTTGCGTGTGTTCGGAAAACATTTCATTAGCTTCTAATAACAAACAATGCATCTTATGCAACCGTATGGCTCATGACGAATGTGTGCGCACATCTGATCGCGAGTTTACGTATATAACGTGTTTTTTAGACAGTTTAGAAAAAGATACGTAAAAGTTTAATCTTTTTTTTTCTCATTATTTTAAATACGTGTTTACTTTCGTCCGACTTTTTGTTTACACAATGTCTTTTCATTTGATAAACAATGTATTTTTATTTTTAAACAATAAAAAAATAAGTTCCAGATCAAATTGTGTCGATCAAACAAAGTGTTGAGTTTGCCCCGGCGGGGTGTCGAGTTCGCCCCGTCATTTTTCAATTCGAAAATTTGTCTTCGCGTCACTTTTCCTTTCCTGGCGGCAAAACAAAGTGACGTACAGCAAAACTTCCTGAATCAATTTTGTACCTGAAGATACACTCTTTAAATATATATCATTGAATTTGCCTAAAAATTTTAATTAAATATTAAAAATTGCCTTTGAAAAAATAACTTAGCCCCGCTCTCCCCTAATCGTAATAGCGTCAAGATATTATTAAACGTAGGTAAAATCTGATAATAAATTAGCGGTAGGCAATAGAATATAATTAACCTTACTTAAATCCAACTAATTAGATATTATAGGTTAACAGCTCGACTAATTTAGCAAATCTCAACGCAAACCCGGTAAAACTTTTTCTAATATAAAAACATATTTAAACATATATAATCATAAAATATTATATAAAATATGTCCATATATATGTCCATACTATGTTTTTTTCTCTTGTATAATCTCTGTTCGTAT
>NW_020219359.1:0-9333 GCF_003070985.1 Temnothorax curvispinosus | reverse complement strand
AGTTGGCGAACTGTTCACACGCAACTATTACGCAAACGGTACAACTACAAACAAAAGTAAATTCACTACAATTAACTACAAACGAAATACTATTATTTTCTGTATTGAAAAATCATTTTTTTTAAAGTGGGGTTCCAGGTTCACATAACTGCAAATTGAGACCATTTCTCTGTCTCGCAATGAAAATCATCTCTGATAAAAGCCTCTTTTTATAAAAATGCTCCTCATCCAAAACTTCCACCTTGTCCCAATCGAACTCATGCCCACTCAATCTATGTTCTGTTACTACTGACTTTTGATTGGTGATTCTATTAATATGTTTAGAATGTTCCGCTAGTCGTGTATTTAATAAACGTTTTGTCTGTCCGACATATGAAGCGTCACATTCTTTGCACGGAATTTTATAAACGACGTTGTTATGTGATCCAATGGGGATTGCATCTTTATGTACTCGAATGTATTTACTGAGTTTGTTCATGCCAAAGAATGCAATTTTTGTCATCACTAAATCCCGAATAACTGTATTGAAATGCTCGGAAATACGAGAAATGTATGGTATGATAAAGTATCTGTAACGTTCAAAGTCATCGTCATTATTTAGAGAGGTGTTTGTATTTTTGTGATTGTGTAAAAAAGTCAAAGTTTTAAGTCGGTCCTGTACAGTGTTAAAAATGAAATTAAGCGGGTAACTATTATTAACTAAACAAGTAATCGCGAATTCAATATTTTTTTGGCGGAAGTTGGGATGAGAGAGACGGAAGGCCCTATCTATAAGCGAAATGACTGTGCCTCTCTTATGACAGAAAGGGTGTCTTGACTCGAAATTGAGATATCTCCCTGAGAAGGTGGGCTTGTGGAACCAATCAAACATAATGTGGTTGTTTTTTAAAATTAAAGTGACATCCAAAAAATTAAGTCTATTGTCAGTTCCTTCCTCCAAAGTGAAATGGAGTCTGGGTGGAATGAATTGAAAATCTGTAAGATCCTATCAAGCATGGAGGCTGATGCTGCCATTGCTACGTCATCAACGTATCGTAGAAAAAAGGGGGGAGATATCCCAAGTGTCGAGATCGCTTTCACTTCTAAATCTTGCAGTGTGGTGTATCTGCAATTGTTGAGGAGAGTGGAGAGCCCATTGGTGCACCGAAAGTCTGTCTGTAAATAATACCATCAAAAGTGAAAAAAGTAGAATCAAGGATGAATCTAAGAGCCGAAATAAACTCATCTCGAAGAATGTCGCAATTTCTTTCAATGTAATCCCACCGATTATTAATGCTATCAATAGCTAGTTCGATGGGGACGTTGGTAAACAAAGATATTACATCCAGCGAGATCAATTTATATTAATCTTCTATGTATACATTATTCAACTTTTCAACTAATTGAAAACTGTTGGAAATAAAGGTATCAGATTTCGGAATAGACTTATAAATAATTTCATGTAACATGGAGGCAAAAGTATAAAGAGGGCTATTTATAGAAGAGATAATGATTCTGAGAGGATGACCACTTTTGTGAGTTTTCGGTAGACCATAAGCTCTAGGTAACAAGCCGTCGGTACAGTTTATACGCTTATATGTGATATCGTCAATATAGTCATGTTTTTTCCATTTCGTGAGTGTCTTATGCAATTCATTGATTAATTTTTTTGTAGGATCTTTTTTGACAATCGAATACGTGTCTGTGTCTCCGAGCAGATTTAACATTCTATTCATGTAGTCAGTTTTTTCGAGAGCTACCGTTACACTCCCTTTATCTGCTCTAGTGAACAGAACGTTAGAGTTATCCTGTTGAAAATTTTTTACAGAACGGGAGGCATTGATAAGGGAATTATCTGAGGCTGATAATTTGAAAGAATAGTTAATTACGTTATTGATGATAGGAGTTATGGATGTTACGGATGTTGACCCTGAAATTGGTTGGGAATTTTTGAATGTTGTTTTCAACATTTTTAATAAGTTTCGTTACAATTTTTTCTTTATTTAACGTAGGGAGACAAAAATTCTCACCTAATTGTAAAATTGCTTGTACGTCAGGAGGAATATGTGAGTTAGATAGATTGACAAACCAATTATCCCGAATATTTAATGGTGACGGGGGAGGGTCTTGAAAAGAAGACGAATGCAACAAAATGTTGCAACAAGGAATTGAGTCTGAGGGTACCGTATGGATGGTAGGGAAGGATGCCTTTATGTCTGCAGTCTGAGAGGGAGAGACCGGCACATACCGTAAATTCGAATTACATACATAATGTATTGGCCGTACTTTTGATTTTTCAAAGTCAATTTGTTTTTTGAGCAGCCAATCAAACTTTTTTTCTAGTCTATCACGTTCACTCACGAAATGGAGGCTTAATGACATATGTTGCGTGCGAAAAAACTTTCTGCAGTAAGAGTTAGGCAGTGTGTGAACGATACTGCTATAAAGTTTGAAACATTGGTTGCGGAGATCGCGTACTAAGTTATAGGCATCGTAAATTTCATTCCGCATCATACTTTTACAGAACCTAAGAAAGATGATGTTGTATTTTTTTACCGAAGATTTAGAATGTAAGTTGATGCTATAGCGCGCAAAACGGTTTAAGGGGATCCTGCAGTGACTGGCGAACTTCCTCGATGTCGATAATGTCAACCTTTCTAATTTTGTTTTCCCTATATCTGTCTTTGTCTAACGAAATGACATCTGTCCTTTTTTCGATTGCTCGCCATCTCTCGCAAGATCTGGCAACTACTGTTGCTGCTTTTCTTGTCATTTGCATCCGTATTTGCATTACTAAAATAATTTTTCGATGGATCTTTTTTTGTACGCATTGAATCTTACTTCTACTTGCACGATATTATTCCTACATGTTTTCCCAAGGACAGATGATAAAAATATGTATGTATAAACTGCAGAATTTTTGTTTTAAGCAAATATTGTCGTCAAGTGACAGCTGCGTATGTGCCCAAATAAGTAACATTTTTAATTTTTTGGCGTTTTTGATATAAAATCGCGTTTTCTGCCCTAGATTTTTGTGCGTACTTTAATTCTAGACCAAAAATTTGCAATTCTGTAAAGCCAATTAAAAGATCCATCGAAAAACGATAATGTCGGTAAATCATACGGCTGCAGGATCCCCTTAAGTGCGGTCCCACTCGGCATGTAATATTTCAGAAACATTTCTGCAAAATTCTATTTAAAATATTACACCTTTCATCAATATTTCAGAAATATTTCACAACCGTTTCTGCAACATTTCTGCAATGTTTCAATCGGCACAATTATTTCAAATGCAATTTTGCTGAAAGATTTTGGCAATATTTCGGTAATATTACTGAAATATTTCTTAAATATATCTACGAAATATTGCAGAAACATTTCAGAGATATTTCAAATACATTTTACACTGAGAAAAATGTTTTGTATTAGCAAACAAAATTTTGTTACTGACGTAAAAATTATTTATTGATATGTGAAAAATGAAATATTTTGTTACCGGAACAAAAAAAATATATTAAGCCATGTGCGTATAGCCGCCGCGCATTTGTCCAAAGCAGAGAGAAACCTGAGAGCGGCCACCGGGATCATTCCGTTCCAGCGGACGTATACTGACGCGCCGGCTGAGAAAGTGGACGTCAACTACGTCGTTACGCTCGGTAACGGTACACACATGGTTCGTGTCCGTGCTATGGTTCGTGTCCGAACTATTCAGATGGAGGGGATATGCCAGTCGGCTGACTCGGCACTCGGCAAGCTTCGAGCGGGGAGAGAAGGGCAGACATACGATCTGCTGTCTCTTTCTCGCCACGATGCCACGGGTGCATTCGGGGAGACGCTATTAACGCTATAAACGCAAACGCTATGAACTTCGTTCGAAGAGCCAATAGCGCGACAGCGATAGCAAGCTCCCCGAACGCAGCTTAAGCGCCAATAGTATTTCGTGCCTCACCTCGAAAATAATAGCGAAAATAGCGCGAGTGATGACGTCACGCTGCCTTTACAGTGACGTCATCATCGTATATCACAGCGCCACAAAGCGTCTCCTCGAACAATTTTGGACGATAATTGTGCTAATAGCGTGCTCCCCGAATGCACCCCATGCATTTCGGGTATCGCTCCTCGCGTCTCGCCGAATGCCGAGTCTCGCGTTGGCAAATCGACGATGCGCTATACGTTACATTTACGTTTATATTTACAAATTTTAATTTTTATATTTATATATATATATATATATATATTTGAAATTTATAAATATAAAGATTGCAATTATAATTAATTAATTAATAAATATTTATAAACATAAAAACTAAAATTCGTAAATGTAATGTATAGAAATCCCCGTTCTAGCAAATTTGCTCTTATATAAAAAAAAGTCTTACATTAAAAACCTTTACTTTAGCATAATAGTATTTAAATTTAATATTTAAATGCATAACATATTAACTATATCGAGAAAAAAAGTAGTTCATAATGTTCTTTTTACTCTTATTAAATTTATATTAGCTATTAATGTTTATAAGCGGCCACGAGCAACAACAGAGAGATATTGAATTAAAATAAAAACAGTTTCTTAAATAAACAATACACATGCTTAACGTTTCGACTGTACTTAGTCTTCTTCGGTACGGATTACTACGATAGAAGAAGATAAATATAAAAAAACATGATAATTAATGTTCAAGTTTACATACTAAAACATTAAACATTAGTCTAAACTAAAACATTAAACAATCATCTAATAATATAAACAAAGTAAACAATAATCTAATTAAATCACAAATATAAAAACGCCGGAATAATCGAATAAAACCATAACAAGATAAATTTATATTTATATTGAGAAGTGGTAAAATCTCTTCTGTCAGGAAGAGAATGTAAAGAATTATTAACGGAGGTATTCTGATTTAAAAGATCTTTAAAATATATATTTTTCAGAAACTTTTTATAGGGAAACGAAGAAAGTGAATAACGTTAAACTTTGCATGTTCTTTTCACCTTATTTTAAAATTTTATTTTTATTTTTTAAGTAACAAAAATGCTCTTTTTTTCTGTTATATCCTGGTCACCATAAATGACAGACGGTGTAAATAATTCTAGCTGTTCTAGGTATCTGAAACGCAAAAAACTAAAATTTTCTTATTCAGAAGAAGTATATGTGGCTATAGTCTGAACTAGAACTAAACCAATATTTCCATTCTAGGTTCTAGGCGGCTTTTTTATCAAAAATATTATTAATCAATATTAAATAAACCATTTACGATCTGAGCTTAGATTTTATAGTAGCTTAATAATATTTTTTATATACTATATTTACATATTTTTCCAACTTTAATCAACTATAATACGCGCCGATTAACTTGTCAAACTTACAACACAGCTCCTATTGGATTAATAAAATCCCCTCACACCCCTCTAATTAAATCGATTTAAATAATAGTAAAGAATTTACTACTCCAACAGGAGCTGTGTTGTAAGTCTGACAAGTTAGTCAGCGCGCAATTTATTAAGATTGGAAAAAATATACGTGTAATTATACATAAAAAATATTATTAGGCTATTAAGATCCAAGCTCGGATCGTACACGGCTTATTTAATATTGATTGATTGTATAACGGTCACACATAAAACGGTCTTATTTCTCTTATATTATTAAAAATCAGAATAATAAATTTATTTCGCTAGTGAATAGAATAACAGTTAAAGCAGCTTAAATCGACAGTAACTGGCAATATATAACGTCTTTACCGATATAAACATTGTAAAAACCGTGAACCAACTCGCTTTGTCGGATTCACACAGCACTTTTTCGGATCAATCATCGAGACATTATTAATTTCGACCAACGCTTTTGATCAGAAGATGTAATTTCTAAATTAATAGTTTTAAATTTTATTAAAAATGTTATTAAAAATATTATAACTTTTTTCAAAATTTTGTTAATAGAATGAGAATATGAGCAATACCTTAACGAATTAATAATGCGAGGACATACAGACGTTATTACAACCATTCGAGAAAACTGTTCAACATTTTATGTGTTGCTGCAGAAGAAATTAGTAATGTCGGCGGACAAATTATACGCTAGTGGCTAGTGCTGCTAGAAAAGATCGTAGTATTTTAAGGATACATGCTGTAGATGATATTGCTTGTCCCTCGCTTGCAGTTTGAAAATGTTTGATTATTAAAAACATTTGATTATTAAAATCTTACATTCAAAATAACGCTTATAGCAGATAAACAAAAATCTTGTCTGTATTTGACATCACACTTGTGAAAATTAAGCGTGTAAAAAATCTGCAAAAGAAATGTAAACGTGCAAAGAAACTATTGTCAATAACATCACACATACACACACAGAAGAAAATGTAAATAATTGATTTCTTTATTATTACAATAATTTGAATATTGAAATTATTTTGTACCATATGCTTTCTCATGCACACTTATATGTATGTGATTAATAATAAAATATATTAATGACAAATAATAAATTACAAGAGCGTATTCTGGTTTGAAAGATCTTAAGGACGTTCTCCGGAAAATCGATTTTCTCTAGATTTTCTTGAAACTGTGAATATACATTAATTTATAGGTGTGCTTTATGTGTAGTATAAATTTTAGTATCTTTTGCGGTATTAAAAATCGAGATATTGAGCTTCAAAGTTTTAACTTTTAACACGGAATTCCTATTCCGAGGTATTGTGAAACAGACATTTTAATAAATTGTGAAAAATGTTTTTTCTAAATGTTTTTGAAAGACTAGTATATGATGCTTTATATAAAAATAGAAATTAATAATATGCGATAAGTTTCAGTACCCTTGCGGTACTCGTTTTCGAGAAATACTTGTGTAAAGTACGCGATTTGAAGTTAACTTCTTATTTTTTAGTTGTTATATGTAATATTTAGTAAATTAACTTTAGTAAAATAAATTTTTCTTTTTAAGCATGAATACAAGTTGAGTATGACTGGAGCCGGAGAAGGTCTTTAAAAATAGGTATTTTTCAGGAATTTTTTATAGGGAAACGAAGAAAGCGTATAACGTTAAACTTTGCATGTTCTTTTAATCTTTTTTTAAAAATCTATTTTTATTTTTTAAGTAAAAAAAATATTCTTTTTTTTTGTTACTTTTATATTATATCTTGATCACTAAAAGACGTAAGTATGAGAGGCGAAGTAAATGATTCTAGCTGTTCTAGGTATCAGAAACGTAAAAACCAAAAATTTTCTTATTCAGAATAAGTGATATGGGCTATCGTCTGAACTAGAATAAACATTTTCTTTTAATAAAATACTAATAAACTTTTAAAAAAAATTATAATATTTTAAATAAAAAAGCCGCTCAGAATGGAAATATTGATTTAGTTCTAGTTCAGACGATAGCCATACTTCTCCTGCAGAATAAGAAAATTTTAGCTTTTTGCGTTTCAGATACCTAAAACAGCTAGAATTATTTACATCGTCTGTCATTTATAGTGACCAGGATATAACAGAAAAAAAATCATTTTTGTTACTTAAAAAATAAAAATAAATTTTTAAAATAAAGTGAAGAAAACATGCAAAGTTTAACGTTATTCACTTTCTTCGTTTCTCTATAAAACATTCCTGAAAAATATATATTTTAATGATCTTTTAAATTAAAATATCTCCGTTAATAATTCTTTATACATTCTCTTCCTAACGTGTGTGTGAAGCTATCGTCTCATTTTGCAGAAACTCACAAATTATTGAGAGTTCTGGCTTCTTTCAAAAAACGCGTCAGTACAAACTGAGACGCTATGTTCACGCAGCGTCTCATTTTGTCCTACACAAGTTCCACCACTGTATCTCATCAGATTTTGCAAGATCTATAGTTCTATATAACAGTTCTATAAAGAGTTTATCTCATCAGATTTTGCAAGATTTATAGTTCTATAACAGTTCTATAAAGAGTTCTGCCATATAAAAGCAAAAGAATTAATTATAAGGTACTAAAAAAAAATTACAATGCAACGAGTATACCGGTTGAGACGCCAGTTGAAATCTCGGAGTTCCGGTTTATGTAAAATATTTTTCGAGTAGTTTTGAGCATATTGAAACATTTTCTAAAGAGTTCCGAGCGTTAGAATCTTTGTGTTATATCGAGGGGCTATTCATTCTTGAGTCAGTGAAACAACATAGGACGTTATCGACCGATTGCATACGATTGGTGTCCTAGTTAAATAAGGAAAGCGCTCGGCTCGAGCATTTACGACTAAGATTCGACAGTAGTGCGCGCGTTATTCCTAACGCCGACGTTATTCCCTAACGACTGCAGTTGACTCGCACCGACTCGCTCCTTGTGGACTCTGACTCGCGCCTTATGAGTTCTTTTTTTTTTTTTTTTTGTTTCCGTAGGAAGAGGTAAAATGCCTCGCGCATTCCTGACCCCGGCCGTCAGGATATGTGGGACTTGCACCCACTAAACATCCTCTCCCTTAAACAAAGCACTCGGGACACAAGTCACGTGACATGGAACACCGGAGGTACACTTCACATCACGCAACAGTCCTCACGCAGAGGCGACAATAAAACGTAAACCAGACGAAGACCAACGAAAGGTTACCGGTACCGGACTCGCGAACCCCGGGGGAAGGGCTCTCTAGTCGAATGACATTGGCACGAGTGCCGTCATTCGGCCACCTCAGAGAAACCGCATGATAGTGGCTGCGGGTAGCCATACCATTGTGGGATCTCTTCATCGGTTACGAGATCATTCCCCCAGAGAAGAACGAAATCCAGGATCGGGATCGTTCACCAGGTGGACGAAGGATAAAACTAACAGAAATTCCTCATCCGGATGAGGAACTTCACATTACAAAACCAATACACGAATCGAAGCCGATCCGTCCGCGCAAAACAGTCACGACCCACCACCAATAGTACGAATCGAAGATCGATCCGTCCGCGCAAAAGGATTCAGTCACAAGAACCCATCACCAATAGCAGGAGGCACCAGTACACCATCCCTGTCCGAGCCAAACCATCGCAGTGATCGGCAACAGCAAAATCGCTCACCCTCCCCGATTCCAAAAGAAACCGGGTAAAGGGAGCGAAGAAAAACACAACGAGGAGTCACCGTCCCAGATCGAGAGATCCCCCCCAGGGGACGACCAACCGCGCCTCGACACCACAAAAGGCTCGTGGAGCTCATTGACGAGCAATGAGTCCAGAGCCCAAACAGCGGCAGGTGACGGACCCACGGCCGGCCGACCCCAAGGGGCCTTATGAGTTCTGCCTCGCTCCTTATTTTCCCAACGACACCGATTCTCTACGCTATCTGATATCCTCTTTCCTTATATTCGCTATTTGTAGCGATATTCTATATACCCAATT
>NW_020219358.1:1437-11469 GCF_003070985.1 Temnothorax curvispinosus | reverse complement strand
ACATAATATACTATACAACTATATATTATACGACATACTTTTATTTTTTCACTTGCTGTCGCGACGCCTCCAATTCGGCTCTCGTATTTTACGCTTTGCAGTCATTATATATAATAATCTGTACCTTATTGCGTCCCCCGTTGCTCTTTTTCCAACACTTTTGTACGCATATCTAATAAAAGTTTCATTTCTTTCATCTCATTCGCAGCTTTTCTGGCGCACGCACATGCGTCGTCTGTCATTGTTTATTTTCTAAAACTAAGATACCGCGTCGCCGCGCAATAGCAATCGCAGTATTTTATTTGAAAGCACTGATAATGTATTCATCTCTTTGCGTGCGCCCTGCATAAAACGTCTTGATTAAAAATATTGTTTTGCATTCACGAGATTTTGTCATAAATTCTGCTTTGCAATAATTTCGGATTAGATCACGGGTCAATAATACTTTTCAGTGCGATACTGATGGGAATAGAACGTAAACAAATCTTGTATGCCTCTGAATCCAAACACAATTTGCGGAAAAAGTGAATCCTTTTTAATGCGAGAATTTGCATTTGTTTAAAGGTTATCGATTGCAATTGAATGCGAGGAATATTTTAAGCCAAGTGAATTCTTTTTAATGCGTAAGCTGATACTTATTTGTTAAAATTTTGCGTTTCAACACTGCGAAGCCATCAGGTGCGTGGTGCGGGGATAGCGCATATAAGGAAAGATCCGTGCATATTGTATACATGCGCACACGTATACAGCTTTTTTCTTGTGTGTGTGCGCTACTTGCATCACACGCCTACATAGCGCAGCAACAGTAGCGAGCAGTGTTGAAATGCAAGATCGGCTGGAGATTGCTATACTTTGTGCTCGTGCTATATGTATTTATTATCTTGTCCAATCCCGCCCGGATAAGGTCCTGACCATTATTTATTATAGGGATACCATAAAAAAGGTTTTTTTATTTTTGTCTAATGAGCAAGTTTTTGTAAGGATGTTTTAACTTTATAAATGTAATTTTTTCATAAATATATTTACAAACACAAAATTTCATAATGGGCACTACGCAGATTTCTAACATTCACTCGCGACATTAAGAAATTTTATATTATATATCCAATTCAAAATTTTATTACTCTTTTCAAACTAAATTTGTTTCTTGAGATAATTTTTGAAAAATTATATATTTACGCTAATGATTATGATAACATATGTATAGGCTATATATAAAATACTTACATCAAATTAAAAAAGTATAGTCTATAATATACCACGTAAGGCAGTTGGCTCACGATTCAGAGGTCTTCCCGAGTTTGAATTTCATCAAGGTAAGTGTTTTTTTTTTTTTTTCAAATACGAGAAAATATTTATAATTATAGACTTTATCTGTTTGCCTTTCATGACATTAAAGTTTTGAGAATTAAAGCGCGGGGAGCACACACTTTTGCATAACGTCGACAGGGCGTAAGCGTGCATAAGAAACGTGCGTGGTCCATATACACATGTGCATAAGGAAATGGACCACGCATACGTTTCTTATATGTTTGCGCTTCGTCGGCGTTGTGCAAAAGTGTGTGTGCTCCTCGCTCAATTGATTTTTTGGCACGAGAAAATTAAAATGCATATCTTTACGCCAGAAAAAAATTAAACTACATTACCAAACATATAAAGAAGGATTGAGACTTTGAAAATTTGATATTAATGATATTTTATATGTGACGTTATCGAAAAAGTCAATTTTCTACATTTCAATGTAATAATTTCTTTATCTTAAGATTTAAGTTATTAAATATTAACTACGCTACATATTCGCTAAACTCTATATACTTTTGATAGTGCCGATAAAAATACAGAGCCATCAAATATTTAAACAAAATATTTATATTAAAAGTTGACTTGAAATGTGTGATTTTATATATAGAAGAATATTTTTAATGGCGACTTTCAAGGAATATAATTTGGCAACGCTGCAAACTGTGCGCTCATGTCACGCACTTTAGTTTATTACGTACGGTTTATTATCAACTATTTATTATATTTTAAAAAATAAAAATAATCCAAAAATATATATATCAAAATCGGACAAAATCGAACTTTTTTACCAAAATATAAATTACAGTTACAATGTCAATTATCTTGTTCTTTCCAGTTATTTAATTAATAATATTACCGATTCTGTAACCTTATACCTTATTGAATCTTTTCTTTGTAGAATTGATAATATTTGGAGTGCGCTAGCTGCTTCTCTTTTATTTTCACAAATTATCCCTTAATTTTGCCCACATTACTTATCCTCATTTTATGTTTCTTATCACTCATTATTATTATTAGAAAATCTCTCTTTGATAAAAAGAAAATGTCACAATATTTTTTGATTAATGAAATTGACACTTACATTAACACTTTTTGTCATCAACTTTACATTTTACAATTGGCGCCCTGAAAAGCGCAGCGTTGCCATATCGTTCCGACAGTATATAAATTTACCGACAAATGAAAAATTTCTAAATACACATAATATTTTCATTTTTTTCTTACAATTATAAACATAATAATTAATTATAATTTGATTTTATACAAATTTAATGTAATATATACAAGAGTTTGCTGAGGCCCTGCTTAATAAGCGTCTACAAAATACGCTCCTCGCCGTGAAAGGAAAAACCTTAATCAACATAGTTATATAAAATAGTAATAAAATTTCGAAAAAAATAATTTTTTCTATGCCGAGTGAATATTAAATAACGGAATATTTTTTTTAAGGTGAATTTAATGCGATCCAATACTTTTTAATGCGAAGCATCAACCATTCTGCTGTAGCTCGCATTCAGCGCGGTAAAGTTTTATGCGAATCCAGCAAAGCATTGACTTTTCAATTCCTTTTTTCGCATCAGACAGCAGAATTGAAGTTAATTGTTAATTATTCCAATTTAAAATATTTGTTGTTAATATTTTTCTAAACTCAAATGACATAATAAAGCCTTGTGTTGCACGTTTTTTTAGGTCTACGCGTATTTTGCGACTAGACTACGTCAACGAGAGTGCGTTTAAACATAAGCGTTGTCCACAATGGCAGCACACAAGTATACAATCACAGTAAGATGTAAGCATAGTAAGTGGTATGAGATTTTTACACGTTAAGCTGGCCACACACACTTTCCGTAGAACGTAACAATAGGATTTCGACCAATCGCGTTGCTCGATTCGAAAACGTACGGCCATACGTTCCCGAATCGAATAACACGATTGGTCGAAATCCTATTATTACTGTTACGAAAAAGTGTGTGTCCAGGGCTTTAAGAATACGCGACTGTGGTTGTGCAGTCACAAACTTGTTGCTTAAAGACAAAATGAACGCGTGGTCGCCACGCGCGTTAAAAGTGAAACTTTTGAAGGCAAGGGCTTTGCCATAACTTTTTGTGTCGTAAAATTCATGTCGCAAAATTTGTGACGCTTTTTTGTGTCACAAAATCAAACTTACTACCGTGCCAAAAAAAGAAAAGAAAACATATAGACGCTCAGGGTTAATAACAACTGTTGTGTTAAAACCAGAATTGCAAAAGTGGTAATTAAAATATTTATTTAAAAAAGTTTAATTTCGTACGCCTATTGGTCAAATTTTCGTTACACTTTTCGTGTCGCACAATCAAACTCACTAAAATACCAAAAAAGTTTCATTTCGTACGCCTATTGGTCGAATTTTCGTTACACTTTTCGTGTCGCATAATGGCCTAGTTTACACCGATTTCTTGATACGCGTATCAAATAGTATATTTGAACTGATCAGCCAATAATCAGACTTATTTACTAGTTATTTACAATTTAATACGCGTATCAAGTGATCGGTGTAAACTAGGCCAATCAAACTTACTACCGTGCCAGAAGAAAAACCGTCTCGTCAACGCTGTAAGCCTATTGGTCAAATTTTTGTTACATTTTTCGTGTCGCACAATCAAACTTACTACCGTACCAAAGAAGTTTCACTTCTGTTACACTTTTTCGTGTCGCGAATCAAATTCACTACCGTGCCTAAAGAAGTTTTACTTCAAAAACAAACGAAAAGCGCAGAGTATATTTAATCTCAAATTCGCGCCTCCGTACGGCACAGCGCAACGACGCAAGCTGGGGGTTTGAGGCTTCCCGCGGCAATTCGCGTGGTGGGAATAAAGTGGGGTACAAGTAAAGTGACTAGTACAGGTACCGTGAACGCCCTGAACGCGCATCGCACCGTCCCTAGTCATTTAACCGTCAACCGCTACTCCATCCTCTCCCCCCCCTATTCAAATTGTCGCGAAGCCTCGAACCTTCGGTTTACATTGTCGCGTGTTCTCTTGCATTGTGCGGTAGCGACGATACATGAGTGACTGTGGCGGCTGCCGTGTCCTGTGTCCTTTGGAGTTGACATTGAGCGTACTCTGCTATATTATATCGTGCGATTTTCAAAACGCCAGGCAAGTGATGCGTCTATAAAGGCCGATATCACACACACACACACACATACACACACACAGTCTCTCTCTCCGATTAACGTGACGTACTCTGCGTTTTTCGCTTGTTTTTCATTCAATAATTTGTGTGAATCTCGCGTGGACGAGTATGTCGGGTGTGCCGATGATATATTATATCGTGCGATTGTCAAAACGCCAGGCAAGTGATGCGTCTATAAGGGCCGGTATCACACACACACACACACACACACAGTCTCTCTCTCCGATTAACGTGACGCTCCGATTAAATAGTTTACTCGTTGCATCTTTTTCCAACTGTTCTCTTAGAAAGAGACAAAGAGTGAGCTTAATCGGAGGCTCACGTTAATCGGAGACTTTGTGATATCGGCTAATAATGGTATGCGTATTTGTATTATGTTTATTTTTGATATGTGCAATTCTAGTGTCCGCGTGTCTGTCCAGCCGGTGGTACTCTTGTCGAAACAACGCGAGATATAAGGCCATTATACGATGACGAGCTACGATAAATTTTCATCATGGGAGAATTGTAGTCGATATCCTTATGTCGACAGAGTGTCCGTAGTAGGAGCGAAAGAAGGGGATAAGGTTGACTTTATCTATCAATTTGTCAAGAAAAGATTTGTTCCTGTGGATCACGAGAATTTTAGCATATTTCATACTGCTCCTGAGATAATTGGGCCGCCGAAATTTCAACATTACGGAAAATTAGTGGATTTATCAATCACGTTTAATGATTTTCATGTAAGTATATTTTCTATAATGTACTATATTTACATTTTTTCCGTTACAATAATCCTGCACAAATAAATTAACATTATATATATATAGAATGTTACACGTTACAAGATTTTCAATTTTCTCCATCATTATAGATGATTCAGGATGGTACTGGTGTTTCAATATCTCCGTGGCGAAAAAAAGATATTTTGAGACCGGAAGATAAACAGTTGAGACATTCCGATTTTTATGCAACAAACGACAAAAGATGTATCGGTATGTATAATATTTAAATTAATAATAAAAGATATTGTTTGGGAGGAAAATGCCATATTACTTTTGCACCAGAGAGACAAGAGAGTGAATGTAATTAATATTTTCTCCATTTACAGATATCGAGTTTGACGAAGCTGTATATCCAATTAGAGTTTGTATTTACGAAATATGTACGCCTGGAAGCGTACGTCAAATTTCGGCTCAAGATTCTAATGGGTCGTGGCATGAATTGTGGAGCGTTTCTCGTTATCAGTATTTCTTGCATGATATACCCCCGCAATCAAGATTATTCGTTCCACCATTGTCGCCGCTGTCGTGTACTATAAAAACCAAGATGCTCAGAATAGTGTTTGAAGGCAATTGGCAGATTTCTTACACAAAGCTAGACGCCGTGATGCTCATCGGTACATCGAAATTGATCCATTCTAGAAATCCCAATGAAAGTTTAATGGATATGATAAAAAAAATAAACTCCATGTACTATCCACATTGCAACAATGTTTATTATAATTTTACGGAAGATTTAAATAGTATACATTTGGATATAGCTTATCTGCAACAAAATTTTCAACATTATTGCAACATTTCTAATAGGTACGTGTTGTATTATTATCCATCAAGGTTAGATTGATATGTAAATTCTTCCTCACAACATCTCCACGTCAAGTTTGACCTCCATGCCTGTAGAGAGAGAGGCGAGAGTGCGGCCATTTTGCACGCCAGGACGGCATAGCGGGCGGAAAGTGATTAATTTTGTCCCGCTATGCCGTCCTGGCGTGCGAAATCGCCCCCCCTCTCTCTCTCTCTCTCTCTCTCTCTCTCTTTCTCTCTTTCTATAGGCATAAAAGTCAAACTCTCCGTAAAGATATTGTGAAGAATATCTTGTGCACCAAGGGGCAAAAGTAGCGTTTTTCAAACGTGTGTATACAGTTTGCCGCCTTTGCCTTTTCGGCTCGGAAGCGGCAAACTTTACACTTGTCTGAAATAAAACGCTACTTTTGCCCCTTGGTGCATACGATACTATTTTTTATCTATTAATAATGATGATTAATATTTGTCAATCAATTGCATTTGCAGCGATATAGCGAGTGTTTCTCATAGTAATAATAATGTGAGGCGTATAAAAGTGCCTAAAAAAGTAATTCCTGGTTATACGCAACTTCTCGGATATAGATATTCACGTCGTATTTTAATAAAAGCACATTCAACTAATGCCAATAAGCGTTTGAACACGAAGCCATTATCATCGTCGTCGTCAAGTTGCCATTTATCTGCGCTTCCTGTAAAGTATTCTCCAAAATGTCACGTTCTTATTATATTATTCTGAAATGTCATTTCGAATGTTAAAATTATATATTTTATCTCTTTGCAGAACGAAGTGCTACTGATGATTTTTAAACATTTGGATTTGGCGACGTTATGCAACACAAGTCGTGTAGATAGACGTTTCAATTATTTAACACGAGACCGTGAACTCTATAAAAGTTTAAACATGCGATGGATCAATAGATCTGAAAAATACATACGCGATATATTACATAATTTTACACATAGATGTAAACATTTGCGACAATTAGATGTCACAGGATGCACATATACAGGCAAAAATATGGCAAGCTTTATTAAGAAATGCGGTAGTCGTTTAACGCATTTAAGACTCAGTGACGAGCGTTACGATGCACAGGTTATACGAACGAATAGCAATATCGATTTAAAAGTTGTCCTACGTGCAAT
This sequence comes from Temnothorax curvispinosus, assembly GCF_003070985.1. Lineage (NCBI taxonomy): Eukaryota > Metazoa > Arthropoda > Insecta > Hymenoptera > Formicidae > Temnothorax > Temnothorax curvispinosus. The sequence continues at coordinate 4,285 of NW_020219358.1, read as the reverse complement.
TCCAAACACGTGCACAAATTTGAAAGGTAAATATATGCGCATATAATATATGTAAATAATTGTCAGGATTATTATGGTAAATTGTTCAACACACAATTTCTAATATACGACGTTTTCCATAGAATTGGATCTCAGTTATTGTTACGTGGAAGATGAAGGATTTTCATATCTTGAGGAGCTAAATACCTTGGAACATTTAAATCTTTTTAATACTATTATAAGTTACGAACGTCTTTGCAGAATATTGCAAAATAATCAACGGATGCGTGAGTTATCGGTTGAGCGCATAAACGATGCAGTTCTAATAGAGTTGGGGACGTCGTGTCGCAATTTAGAAGTATTATCATCATCATTCGGCCCAAGGCATATTACATCTCGGGGTATTAATGCTCTCGCCAACTGTACAAAGTTGGAAAGAATAAAATTCAATCTGTAAGTGTATATGTTACATAAAAAAAAACACATTATTGAATTTTTTTGTTTAAAATTTGTTTGCTTCTTTCGGCCGAGCATCAACTTATTGCGCGCACAAAGTTACGCAAATTTTATTTTGGCACAATACAGTACTGTAATAATTTGTACAATATTTTTGTTGCAGGTTCACTTATTATTTTTCAAATATCGACGATAATTTATTTAATATGCTTTCCCGTGGTGAAAATTTGAAAGAATTGCATTTATCTTGGCCTTCGCTCACTCTTCAACAATTAAACGTACTAGCGCAGTGTAAAAAATTGAAAAAGTTGTATCTCGTTGGCGTCCAACTCCGTACAACACCTGATTATTTTTCTGTTATTTTCAAACAATGTTCTACATTGCGAGAATTATATTTCCTTTGTTGTAACAATATTATATCAAATGAATTACTTAACGAATAAAAAAAACTATGGCCCCATGTATCCGTCTATACAATGCGGTAAACAGATAGTCCGTTAACTCGCGCGGACACTTGAGAGCGTCACATATATTTTTTTTTTATCTATACATTTCACGTGACTATGTATCATTGTCGTATTTTCCATATAGTTTCGTTTTTTTTTGGACAATATAATTATAAATGTACACATATATATGTTTAGACAAATTACTAGAAATATTATAGACATTTGTAATAATAATATTATTGTTGGTAGCTTGGCGTGGCAGTAATTACACCTTGGCACCTCTTAGACGTGAACAAGATAAAAAAAAAACCGGCTTTCTGATAGTTTGTTGCGTAAAAATAAATTTGTATTATATTTTTTGTAAAATAATAACTTTATGCTAGCTATAAGCGGATAAATGTTGGCGGACGTTGTCTATGCTGTTTCTTTTTAAAAAAATATATAATCTTCTAAAATATAAAATCTTTATATTTATATTTAATATTTTACACGTCATTGTTTCTCCATAAAGCAGAAAGGTACGTACATTTCTAGAATTGAATAGCATTTTAAAATAAACAAAAAATAATAATATATATCGCTCGCTCGTTATTCGCGTGTCGATAAATGATACAAAACGCAGGTATGTGTAGTTGTCGTTTAAATAACAAAATTTATATATATGTATGTATATATGTATATATATATATGTATATATACGAAACGTTGTACGCCTTCTCTTCCGTCTATGGCGTATGTACGTACTACACATCTCTGCTAAGCGTGCAAAGGCTAATGTTTCACGTGTTTGACAATTAAAAGCTCATTGAAATGTTGGTAATGTCGTATGGTGATTTCAACAACAACGTGTTAACTTAACATAATCAGATTTCAATTGATTGCGATTAAAGATTGTAAAAAAAAAAAAATGATAAAAACAGCAAAATTTAAATTTTCTCTCTTCCATTAATAATTTCAGATTTTTCATTAAATGATTGTTGAGAAAAGAAATTATTTTTCGTCTGTGTAAATTTTTAACTGTTGATAATAAATAAGGTTCAATTAATTTCATATTTGTCGAATTGTCATTGTACGCCGGCGGCAACATTGCTGCTCAGCTGTCTTTTATTTTTAAAAGGCGTGATAGTCCACGCGGCTCGGCACGAGGGGATATGGGGAGACAGAGTCCCTCCCATTCTACCACCACCACTATCCACGCGGTCTCGGGAGAAGGGGGGAAGGAAGGGACAGTCTGGCGAGTGGAAAAGTCTCACCGGTCAGAGGTTTGGGGGGGGGGAAAGGCCAAGCCTCTCTTCCTCTCTTTTTTGGGGATCACGATGGCAAAGCCTTTGCACCAATCAAGAGAAAATGAGGTGCGGAAGGCGAAACCTTTTTTTCCTCCCCTCCCCTCCCCTCCATTTGAAGCTATAGTTTTCAATTTCTGCAACGAGATATGTCTTTTGGATGATTTATTATCGACCGTCGTATGTATTTGACCGGAAATAAACATTTTTTTTTCTTCAGGATCTCTATATGAAATCGTTTGTATTCGCATATAAAGACTTTTGATAAAGTGCACGTGAAAAAGTTTGTGAGTTATTCGATCGTTTAATTGTAATTCATTAATTTATTTTTACACCATGCATTAAACCGAAATAGATGAATTAATAAAAGTTTTTATATGAAATCGTTTGTATTTTGTATGAAGAATTATTACAAGTGTGATTAAAAAGGTTTGTAAGTCACTCTGGATAATTTTAATTAAATATTTATAAACTCACGGTAATTAGCCAAACTATAGATTTTTATAGTTATTCATGTTGAAAGAAAAAGACGCTAGTGTTCCCAAAGGTTCGTCTGCAGTCAGAATTAATATAAACGTTGTAAAAATTATTTTATACTTGCCATGTTAATTGTGCAAGCGTTTTACTTTTTATGTATATATATATATATATATATATATATATATATATATATATATATAT